>NW_016107351.1:5454129-5475387 GCF_001604975.1 Cebus imitator | reverse complement strand
TTTTTTGAGATTGAGTTTCACTTTTGTCGCCAGGGTGAAGGGCCGTGGTGTGATCTCGGCTCACTGCAACCTCCGCCTCCTGGGTTCAAGTGATTGTCTTGCCTCAGCCTCCTGAGTAGCTGGAATTACAGGCATGCACCACCACCCCTGGCTAATTTTTGTATTTTTTTTGAAACAGAGGTTTGCTCTTGTTGCCCAGGCTGGAGTGCAATGGCGTGATCTCGGCTCACTGCAACCTCCGCTTCCCAAGTTCAAGCGATTCTCCTGCCTCAGCCTCCTGAGTAGCTGGGATTACAGGCATGTGCCATCATGCCCAGCTAATTTTTTTTTTCTTAGTAGACACGGGGTTTCTCCATGTTGGTCAGGCTGGTCTCGGACTCCTGACCTCAGGTGATCCACCCACATTAGCCTCCCAAACTGCTAGGATTACAGGCATGAGCCACTACGCCTGGCCAACAGCTGCCTTTCAAGTTAACATTAAGCAACGTGATAATGGTATGCTACAGAATCATAGTGATGCCTCAATTCATGAACATTCCGTGAAGAAAACTTCTCAATGAAATGAATAATGTTGCCACCATTGAAAAATATCTTCCTCTGTCACAGAGACAGTGACTCTGATGCATAACCAGGTGGACGGAAGCATGAAGGTGACTGAGCTGCCGTCTGCCGATGTCCTTACGGATTGGGGTTTTTGTGAATGTCCTGGGCTGGGAGATGGCCAGGAAGGGCACTATGCAGTTCTGTGTTCGATGATCTCATGGCATCTTGTGCTTCAGCCGTCTCGGTGGGAAGAAGCCTGGGGCAGGCAAAGCACGGGCAGCCTGGGACTCCCGGGCAGTGGGAATGCTCTGCTTTGCTGACTCAGCATAGCGACCATGGGCTTGAGGACCAGAAAGACCTGAGTTTGAATCCCTCCTCTGAGACGCGCCGTGGGGCCTCAGACAAGGACTGTAATTGCAGGGCCTGCTTCCTCACTTGTGCCCTGGAGGTTCCACTCTCTATAGTGACTGGGAGAATGAAGCAGTGGGAGGTCAAAGCATTCGTGCAGCACTCACGTGCAGCCCCTGTTCAAGACGGCTTCCTGTCTTCACCTTCTCCAAAACGTGACACATTCTGCATTCTGGCACTCGGCACTGTTTGGGAAGCTTTGTGTGTGTGAGACATTGTCTCATTCTGCCACCCAGGCTGGAGTGCAGTGGTGCGAACACAGCTCACTGCTGTCTCTGTCTCCTGGGCTCCGTCGATCCTCCTGCCTCAGCCTCCCAAGTAGCTGGAATCACAGGTGTGCGCCACCCCAATCAGCTAATGCTTTTTTTATTTTTTGTAGAGACAGGGTCTCACTGTGTTGCCCATGCTGGTCTTGAATTCCTGGGCTCAATTGATCTTCCTGCCCCAGCCTCCCAAAGTGCTGAAATTAGAGGTGTGCGCCACCACGCCTGGCTTGGGAAGCTCTTAATTTGGGGTCATAGATGGTTTTTCCTGACACTCACTTGGCGGTTCCCAAATACAACGGTGCAGATGGGAAGGGCTGGCCACAGGAGATCCCACTGACTCCAGAATCCTCTCTCTCATCCACCCCATCGAGGAGGTGTGCGGTGGGCCAGAGAACCCATTTGTTCAGTGACCCAGGTGACTCTGATGTGTAACCAGGTGAGGGGATGCCTCCCTCCGCTAGCAGCGTCCTAAAAACAGAGCACATCTTTGATAGGACATCACAGATGCCTGGAGAGCTTCGGCAGGGGCTCTCCCTGAGACACGCAAACCCACTGTGTTTAGATCTCCAGGTCTTTAGCGTCTCTCTAGCTGAAGGTTCTAATGTCCACTGGCCCCAAGCTTCCCACAAAGAGGGGCTGCAGTGCCTAGTTCACCCCACCTCTCTCTAGCTCCTGCCTCCCACCCCCAGCCCTGAAGCCGTTCGCTCTGGCCTGGTGCCTGCAGACCCTGGTTCATGGAGAGGCAGCGCAGTGCATTGGCTAGGGGGATGTGTGTGAGGCCCAGACTTGAGCCAGCTTATAAAGCAGCATCCAGCCATTTAAGTTACTTTATAACTCGAATCCACATGCATCAGTTAAAAACCCAGTGCCTCAGTCTCACCACTGAGAAGGAGAAATAGGAGCAGCCTTGACTCTGGAAGCTGGCCTAGGCCTCACTCAAGAGTCCTGTTTTCCTGTTCGGTCCCCACTCAGACAAGGCCACTTTGAAACCATGATAAAATGAGACAAAGTGACCAGGTGGGGTGGCTCACGCTTTTAGTCCCAGCACTTTGGGAGGCCAAGGAGGGCAGATCACCTGAGGTCGGGAGTTCGAGACCAGCCTGACCAACATGGAGAAACCCTGTCTCTACCAAAAATACAAAATTAGCTGGGCGTGGTGGCGCATGCCTATAATCCCAGCTACTCGAGAGAGGCTGAGAGAGGAGAATCGCTTGAACCCAGGAGACGGAGGTTGCGGTGAGCCAAGATCGCGCCATTGCACTCCAGCCCAGGCAATAAGAGTGAAACTCTGCCTCAAAAAAAAAAAAAAGAAAGAAAGAAAGAAAGACATGAGACAAAGCAAGGATGCGTGTGATTTTGGCCTTGCCCTTTGACAGCACCAAATCTGGAGTGAGCTCCTGACTCCTCAGACCCTCCCCGAAGTCAGCCAAAGACCATATCCTGGAATAGGCGCCCTCTGACACCCCCTTCCTGTGACACCCTGTAGTTCCACATGGTACGTGTTCTCCCTCACTGCAGCCAGTAACAACCCAACTTGTTCCACTGCAAGTGCATTGACTAGGAGGTCTTTGACTGGGAGGACATTGGCCAGCTACATTCAAGTACTCAGCGGACACCTGTGGCCAGGGGCTACCACACCGGGCAGCCCAGACAGAACCATTCCACCACCATAGAAAGTTCTTCTGAACCGCACGGGTCTACCCTATCTGACTCCAAATCCTGACTGCAATTAAGCAGCTGTGTGAACACGGACACCTCCCATAACCATTCTGAGCTTCGGTTTCCTCATCTGTAAGATGGGAGTTGTCATGAGGATTAAATGAGACATTTAGTGTCTCATTACTCAAACTAGTGTGGTAGTTTTTGAATATGTTCTTAGGGAGAATTAAGAGGTGGAATTGTTTTTCTCTTCTTGAAGGTGGGCTGAACTTAGTGGCTCCTTTCTAATGAATGAAATAATGCAGACATCATAATGCCACTTGCAAAACTAGGCCATAAAAGGCTTAGTGGCTTCTTTCTTCCCTGTGTTCCTTTTGGATCACATGCTCAGGGAAAGTCGGCTGTCATGTTGTGAGGATGCTTAAGCAGCCCTATGGGGAGGGCCACATGGCGATGAACAAAGGCCCCCAACCGACCGCAAAGCAAGGGAGCCTCTGTAGATGCAGCTTCTTCTGCCTCTCTTCAACCTGTAGCGGAGGGGGTTCTGGCTGACAGCTGGACTGCAACCTCACGAAAGACTCAGCCACAACCACCCAGAAAAGCCGTGCTCAGATTCCCAAGACCTCAGAAACTTTGTGAGATAACAAATGTTTCTTATTTTAAGCCACTAAGTTTTGGGGTAATTTGTTACACAGCAGTAGGTAACTAACACACATGGTGTGTACGTGGTGCTCAGTTCACGTTAGCCGTGCTAGCCAATGGTCTGTGGAGCTGGCCTACAGGGAAAGAATCCAGATCAGCTCACATAAGCAGCGGGTCTGCCAAGTTGTCCTCCACCTTGCAAACAGAGAACTGGTCTCTGATCTGTGATGTCAATCTGTGAGTGTGATCAGTAGGTCACTCCAGAGATGAGCCATGGGACTCAGAGCAACAGCCAGGAAATGAGTGGGTGCTGACACATCGGGGTTCCGGGTGTCCAGGGCCTGGGACAGCTGTCAGGTGCAGCCTCCTAGGGAGCACCTTGAGAGCCACAGAGGGCCTTTCCAGCAGAACCTATGAGTCTCCTGGCATCCACGCTGTAGCCCTGAGGCTGCCCAGGGACCCACGGGTGAATTCCCACTTTTCCAGGAGAAGAGCTGTGAGGTTGGAAAGGGAGGGGGAAGCCCAGGATGCCCCAGCCTTGGCACCAGCCCTTCCTTAGCTCAGCCCTCCCCCGTCCCCACCAGGGCCACAGGCTGCATCACCTAGGCGAACTCTTCCTGCTTCCTGGGAACACCGCAATATCCCTGGCACAAAGGACAGTCAGAGACCGCATGCACTGCCCCACACCACTCACAGACCCCATACCTAGGCCCTCGTCCCTGCACAGCCGGGCGAGAACCCTAGAGAGAAGAAAGGGAAACCCCAGAGAAGGAAGGCAGCCTGAGACCACACGGTCTTCCTCGTGTGACTCAGGAGACATGGTGCGCTCATCCAGAACTGGACGTGCACATCCCTGGTTCCCTCTCCGAGCCCCACAGCCGGGGGGGAGGGTGGTCCTGCCAGCAAGCGCTTAACAAACAAAAAACGAATTGGCCTGAAATGTCCCGTCCCTAGCGTTATAAGTAAAACTTTCAATGTCTCAAAAGAAGTAGCACTTGAATATAAATTTCCTTGGCAAGGAAATTCATACTTACTTGCATAGAATATTTGTGTCTGTAGAAGGGTGCGGCTCACAGGTGGAACAGTGGTGAGCGCACACCTGGACAAGGAGGGCAAGGGGTACTATTGCCTGACGGAGGCCACCCTACCGCCGTGTTCTTTCCTATTGGCTAGTGTTAGACCGCACAATCTAGCCTAATTCCCAATGGCTATTTTAAAGGGAGCAGGGGTACGAGCCGGAGTGGCGGGGTGGGTAGTTTGGCAGGAAGGATGGTTACTGGCAGGTCAGAACAGGTAAGCAGGGGTCTAAGCAGGTGCCCGGAGCAGGTGACCGGGATGAGTCAGGATGGGGCAGGGACCAGGAGAACAGATGTCAAGTACAGATTAGAACTGGTGGAAAAGGTTGTTTACTGAAACTACAAGTTTCAGTAAGAAAGTTAAACTTTAAAATAGAGAATTAAAGAGTAAGAGAGCTGAGCATACTGACACGCTGATTCTTTCAAGAGAAACTGGGAGTTCACTACATCTAACACTAGCTCCCACAGGGCCCCCCAGAGTGAGTGAGGCAGGGACACCCAGAACCCTCACAGGGAAATTAATTGAATGTTGAACTCTGCACCCAAATGAAGAGGCCTGTCACCCCCATGTCCCTTGACTGCACAGCCTAGAACTCTCTACCACACTCCACTGAGGCCCCTCCAACTGGTAGCTAACGGCTATGAAGAACAGGGGACCCCGTCTTTTTTGAGTAAGTGGAAGTGAGCCATCTACACCAGGTTAACAATATGTATTTATATAAAATGCCAGCGGCTTCTGCATTTTCACACGTGTTTGTTACTGAATAGTAACAGGGAGTCAGGTGATTATGTAAATATCCACTGTGCGGGGTGGAGATGAAGACTCCCCCTCCATGCAGCTCTCAGGGCACTAATGAACATTGGATCTGGTCATTTGCCCGGCACTCAGGCCTCGCTTTACCAAACAGAGTGACAGGAAGGACATTTGAGCTCAAATGAGCCACTTCTCCCTTCACGTCTGCACGACTCGGTGAATTTCAATTCTCCCACCTCCTCCTTCCCCCATTCCACCATGCTCAGCTGTTCTGCAGCCCACAGAGGCGAGAGACAAGGGACACCAGCTGCAGAAACTTCTGGATGTTTATAGTTTGCAGGAATCACAAAAACCATCTCCAGCTTCCAGGCCCTGCCTTGCTACCTCTGGCTCAGAAACCATTAACCTGGGCCTCCTCCAGGAAATAAGATGAGTCAAGCAGAGAGTGGTCTCCTGGGGTCCCACACAGGGTGGGAGGCGTTAACCATGGGATGGGGGACAGAGGTCCTGCAGTTGACCCAAGGAGGGGCAGCTGGCCTGGCATCTGCACACAGGGGTAGCGGACTGGACCAGGCTGCCAGGTGAGGCCAGGGGAGGCTGAGCAGCAGAGACCACCAGCCTGTCAGGAAGGCGGGCCAGCTGCACCCACGGGGTTCCCAGCACCTCATCACAGGCTGTAGGGAAGAGCCTAGCTTGTATTTTTCCAGTGCACAAGCTGAAGGCTCTGGCCAGTGCCATCACAGGCAGGAGGCAGCTGGTCCCAGCAGGCTCAGTCTTCCTAATGGTGGCAGGTCCGCCTGCCCTCCCTCCCATCGCCTATGCAAAGCTCATTTAGGGCTCTGAGTAATGGAGTGTTGCCACAGGGGTGTTTCTACAAACGAGACACTACATCTCCAAGACTTCCCTGGGTAAATAAAAGCTAAATATAAATAATGTGCCTGTGTCGTGCTCTGGCTCTGCCTTTGACTAGAGGGAGCATGCCGAAATGGCTGATTAAAAATAAATAAAATTAGGCTCTTCTAGTTCCTCCCAGCATAAAGGCAGGGCTTCTCCCTCTGAGCCAACTGAGATAAATCCGCCCAGCCTGCAGCGGGAGCTCCTGGGGTCCCGGGCGTGCGTGGGTTATGGCTGGTTTTATGGTTGCTGTATGATTTACACCCACTTGCAGGCATGTAGCAGACAGATACATTTTTAACTGGTAATTGTCATGCATATGGGTCCTCGAGTGTCTGGAGAAATGTCTCTTCGGAGGAAGGCTGGTGTTCGTTCTCTCCCATCAGGAGAAGGATGGTGGGGAGCAGGTAACTGGGGATGAATTGCAGGGGCTTCCCCCAGGGACCAGGAGGTAGAGACATCATCGAGCCCAGCCTGGCCTTCCTCTGCCCTTCTTGGAAATGTTGACAAACACTAAAGCTGGAAACTGCTGCTGTCAACCCCTTCCTCCATGGCACCCTCTGCCCCGGACCTCCACAACAGGAAGACCCCCCTAAAACACTCCTTTCTCCCAGGCTCTGGGCTTAAGTGGGAGGGGCAGGGGTGGCACCTCCCCTTTTCATGCTGCCCTCAGTGCTGGGTTTCCAAGCAGATGCACGACTCACTCAGGTTACCAAACCCACCAACAGGATGGAGACAACAGAGGAAGCAGCTCTGTTCTTTTTTATTATTTTTGAGACAGAGTTTCACTCTTGTCACCCAGGCTGTAGTGCAACGGCGTGATTTCAGCTCACTGCAACCCCCGCCTCCGGCGCTAGGTCTCAGGCAGTAGAACAAAGGGATTGTGTTATTCTAAGTGAAAGGGGCCAGCCACAAAAGGCCTCATATTGTATGATTCCATTTATAGAAATGTCCAGAATGGGTGACTCCATAGACAGAAAGCTGATTGGTGGCTGCCAGGGCCTGGGGAGGGGGCATGAGGAGTGACTGCCACTGGGTGTGGGGTTTCCATGAGGGGAGACAGAATTGATCTGGAACTAGACAGAGAGGCTGGTTGCACAAAACTGATTGTCACAACGTGACTGTATTCAACAACACTGGGACTGTGTTCAACAGTGTGACTGTCACAACACCATGACTGTGTTCAACAACACCATGACTGTGTTCAACAACACTGTGACTGTCACAACACCATGACTATGTTCAACAACACTGTGACGTCACAACACCTTGACTGTGTTCAACAACACTGGGACTGTCACAACACCATGACTGTGTTCAACAACACTGGGACTGTGATCAACAACACTGTGACTGTCACAACACTGTGACTGTATTAATAACACTGTGACTGTTCAAAAACACTGTGACTGTGTTAACAACACTGTGACTGACACAACACCATGACTGTGTTCATCATGACTGTCACAATACCGTGACTGTGTTAACAACACCATGACTGTCACAACACCGTGACTGTGTTCAACAACACTGTGACTGTCACAACACTGTGACTGTGTTCAACAACACTGTTCAACACTGTGACTGTTCAACGCTGTGACTGTCACACCATAACTGTGTTCAACAACACTGTGACTGTCACACTATGACTGTGTTAATAACACCGTGACTGTCACAACACTGTAACTGTGTTTAATGACACCAAATTGCTGACTTTTAAAATGGTTCATTTTAATGTAAATTTTACCTTCATATAAGAAAAAAAGGGGTGAGACGTTCCCTCAAGCCCCTTCCAGGTGTGAAATTCTGTAGATTATCATCTCATGTGTTCCCATCACCGCATCCCTCCTTCGGCCAGGCTTCTGGAGACACCTAGACACCCTAATGGTCCCTAGTATTGGAACAGCTCACCACAGTGCCTCAAATAATAGAGAGGAGGGGCTTCTTCATGGCCAGAACCTCGAGGTAAAACCCACACAGGCGGAGGACGTGTTCTAGAATGTCGGAGAAAACTGGGCAGTGATGCTGGGGCATCATGAATGACTGCGTGGAGAGGGCAGGATCTACCCAGAAGCTGGCGGTACTCACAGAGGAGATGGCCCTGGGTCAGGGCTGGGGACCTAGTGGGAGGTGGTGTGCTGTCTGGGGGTGGGGTAGGGACTGGGAACCCCCAAGCAGGGGACGGGGATCAAGGGGAAGCCAAACAGCGGATATTCAAACTGGTCAAAAACCCTGACAAATCTGCACATCCCAAATATCCTGTTTCTTCCTATCACACCCCAGGGTGCTATATGGGAAAGCATGACATTTTTCTTAAAAGGTTAGGGCCCCATCCCTAAGCATCCCTAATTCCTCTCAATAACCCATTCGTGTATTAGGACACGCTTCCTGGATCTACATTTATATAGTGTAATGTGTCCAGAGACATTTCTCAGGGAGCCCGTGGTAATTTTGTGCTGAGACCTGCAGAAGTGAGACTCCTGTCCCCCACAAGCCACCATCTCCCTCTCTAGTTATTCCATGAGTGTGGGTGAGGACGCCCCGCTTCCTCCCAACCTTCCTTCCAAATGCGTCTACAGCCAGGATGCAGTCAGCAGATTCCCTACACAGGCCATGCACCCAAAGCCCTCCCCACGAGGACAGAGCCCCTCACGGGCCTGAGGGTGATTGTGGAGCCGCCGTTGGGCCCGAGGCACGAGGCACACAGCCCTGCTTTCAGGCCGAGCCTCCATCTGGGCCTTATGTGTCTCTCTGCTCAGTTCTCTTTATTGTCCCCTCATTTTTAGAAATGAGGACGCCAGCCTGGCTTCTGCTCTACTAAGAGGAATGAGAACAGAGTTTCTGTCCTGCTTGAACAGGAGTCTAAAAAAGCGAGTCCCCCATGGGCAAACCCCAGAGGGAAGGTGGCTCGCCCTGCCCACACCGGCCCCCCACGCAGTCCCAGAGGCAGCTGCACTGTGGCTTCTGTTTGTACGGGGGGGGAATCATTGATAATCCCTTTCTTCTGTAATGAGAGCAACCCATGTAATGTAGAGAAATTAGAACTTACAGAAAACATGAAGAAGAAAATGTAAATCCCCGCTAGGCACGGTGGCTCATGCCTGTAATCCCAGCACTTTGGGAGGCTGAGGCGGGTGGATCACCTGAGGTCAGGAGTTTGAGACCAGCCTGGCCAACATGGTGAAACCCCATCTCTACTACAAATACAAAAAATTAGCTGGGTATTATATTGCATGACCGTAGTCCCAGCTACTTGGGAGGCTGAGGCAGGAGAATCGCTTGGACCTGGGAGGTGGAGGTTGTAGGGAGACGAGGTTTGGCCACTGCACTCCAACCTGGGTGACAGAGTGAGACTCCATCTAAAAAAAAATAAGAAAAAAAAAATAAATCCCTCTTATCCCACCCAGAGGTGTGTCTCTTAACACTTTGGGGAATTATCTTTATAGAGAAAGGCAAGGCACGCTTCATGCACATGGACCTGGGCAATGCTGGGCTCGGTGCTCGGAGAGGCCCCGAGCTTGGTTAATGTTCTGCTATCACCATCTTGAAATTTACCATTTTGTCTTATTTATGTATTTATTTTAGAAATGGGGGTCTCACTATGTTGCCCAGGCTGGACTCCTCAAACTCCTGGACTCAAGCCTCAGCCTCCTAAGTGGCCGGAGCTGGGACTACAGGGACACACCACTGTGATCAGCTCCTGAAATTCTTAACCACTTTTGAACAGGGAAACCTACAATATCATTTTGCACTTGGATCCCAGAATTATGGAGCTAGTCCTGGATATGAGTTTTTAACATCCAAATCCAGATTACATGGTGTTTTTACTATGTTAACAAGTTTATTTAAGATAAACCCCTTTGAGTAACATATAAATGATTTTCGAAAAATTGAATGGCATAAGAAGTCCACGAGACTGTAAGCACGCAGTGACTGAGGGCTGCCCCTCATGGCTCCTGGCTCAGTGTCTGGCACAGGCAGGTGAGATGGTCAAACAAGTGAATGAACAGATCCTAAGATGCTAGAGGGGCCTGTGAGGTTAGCTAATCCCCATGGTTTTCAAACTCTGTTCCAAGAACACATGCTGGGAGTGGCTGGGGGTAGGGCAGGAGCTGGGGGTGCCGGAGGGATTGTGGGGAGAGAAGGTGCCAATCTCCCACACCGCAATCAGGGAAGCTTTGTTTTTATCTATTCTATGTAGCGGAGTCTCAAGCAAGATTCAATTGAGTAAAAGAGTCCCGCTGCAAATGAACAACCACAGCCACCCGGCCCATCATTTGCTTTTGTAAATAAAGATTTATTGGTGCACAGCCACATCCATTCATGAACAGAGTGTCTCTAGCTGCTTTTGTTGCAAAGAAGCAGAGATGAGAAGTTGCCACAGAGATTTCCTGGCTGAAGTGTTTATTAACTTACTCTACAGAAAAAGCTTGCCGACCCCTGATCTCATCAAATTCTTCCATTTTGTAGGCAAGTAAATTGAGGCTTAGAGATGTGGTCAGGGTCACAAGTTAAGACAAGGAACTGGGAATAAAACTCCAGTCCTGGGAATACTTGGGCATAGAGACCGGCAGCAGCCACCCCCAACGCCACAGCTCGCCTCCAGGAAACAGCAAATCAGAAGACCTACTTTCTACCTTTTCCAAAAAAGGTCCACAGACGGAGAATGTTGGGGAATGGCTCAGTGCCTCCTTCTCCTGCAATTCTCCAACGTTGGCTCACTGCATCCTCTCTGCTGACCATGGACAGGACAGGGTGCCATCTCCCCTGGCTTTGGGGATAGCACAGAAAAGAAAGTGGAGACAGGCAGAGTAATTTGTAAACAACCAGCCAGCCACCTCCCTCTCCCCGTCTTCCTCTCCCCCATCCCCACCCTCCTCTCTTTTACATGGAAGCCTCCCCAGTCTCTTGGGCTTGGAAATTGGATCTGCCAGGAGCCCTGGGGTAAGCCCAGGTGAGCAGGGCTCAGGCACCATCAATAATAAGCAGAGAACAGATTTGCTGATGATGGAGAGACCTTCAGAGGAGCAAAACAAGCACGGCAACCAGGAACCCATGCGTGCCCAGAGATACGGATGAGCATACTAAGTAGAGTGGACACGTCATTAACACCAGCCCAGAAAAATAATGACATGCAAAGGGAGCCCGTCAGCAAAAAGAAAAAACAGTTAAGAGCCTTGCAGTAGCCGAATGGTATAAGAATTCCACGAGACTGTGAGCATGCAGTCCCTGAGAGCTGCCCCTCTCTGCTCCTGGCTCAGCGTTTGGCACAAGGCAGGTGAGATGGTCAAAAAGGTGAATGAACAGATCCTAGGATGCTGGAGGGGCCTGTGAGATTAGCTAAGCCCCATGGTTTTCAAACTCTGTTCCAAGAACCCATGCCGGGAGGGGTTGGGGGTAGGGCAGGAGCTGGGGGTGCTGGAAGGGTTGTGGGGAGAGAAGGTGCCAATCTCCCCCATTGCAATCAGAGAAGCGTGTGTTTAAGGAGAGTGTGGATTTCCGAAGTCTGCAGGTGTCTGTGCACACAGGCTTGGGCAGACCCAAGAGAAATGGTAGGCTGTGCTGGGGATTCTCCCCCAGGGAGCAAGCACGTAGCTCCACCTGGGAACAGAGAATGCTGGCTATTCACTCCAAAGGGCCATCCTGAGCCTAAAACCGGGACCTCCTCTGAGCTTGCCCTAGACAATGATGCCCTAGTGAGGCCTAACAGTATCAGAGACAGACTGGGCTTGAGGGTGGGACGGACCTGTGTGGCTTTGGACCAGTCACTAAACCTGTCTGAGCATCTGTGTTCTCATCTGTAGGATGTATTTACCTCAAAGTGTTATGCAAGCAAGTAATTGTCTTGGGCATTGGCTGAAGGAGTGAAAAGCTTCAGCTCAAGTTAAAAGGGGAAATCTCCATCCAGCAATACTCATTATATAACCTTTTCTATAACCTGCTCTGAGGGAGCTCATCTTCCCATTGTCCAACCATCGCTTTCTTCCATTGCCAGTTCAGCTGCCGCCTACAGGGACATTTTCTGCATCAAAGACGAAACACATCTGGCCCTGTCAGTGTCACACCCAGAGGATCAGGAAGGACTCCATGCCCTTCTGTGTCTCCACTTCCTTCCTCACCTAGAGTCTGCAGTGGGCCTGGAGGAGGGTCCATCCCTCTCTGTTATGCTACTGTCCTCTCCAGAAATACCCGGCCCTCCTTCTCTCTCTGGCCAAAAACATAAGAACCCAGCATATGTGCTGCCTGCTCTGGTGAAGCCTTCTCCAGGGACTGCCATCCCAAAAGGTGGACAGGATTCCTCAGCCTCCTCCCACTTGCTGCAGGCTGGCCGTGTGCATTAGAGTGATGGGAGCAAGAACGCAGTCTCTGTGAGGGCAGAGACTATGGTCCACTCATCATTACTAGCCCAGCACTCAGTATCTTCAAAATCTGCTGTTTTTGAGTCAAGGGTTATGACCAATACCCAGTAAATATTTGTGACATGCACATATGCATGGATGGATGAATGTGTGGATGGATGGATGGATGGATGGACGGACAGGTGTGTGTGTGTCAGGGCGAATGGATGAATAGATGGGCAGATGGATGGATGGATAAGTGGGTGGATGGATGGATGAATGAGTGAGTGTGCAGGTGAAAAGTTAGATGGATGGGGTGATGGATGGATGAGCAGATAGGAAATTAGATAAATGGGTGGATGGATGGATGGACAGGTGTGTGTGTCAGGGCGGATGGATGGATAGATGGACAGATGGATGGATGGATGGATGGATAGGTAGGTGGGTGGATGGATGGATGAATGGGTGTGCAGGTGAGAAGTTAGATGGATGGGTGGATGGATGGGTGGGTAGATGGATGGATGGATGGATGGATGCATAGATAGATGGATGCATGGATAGATATGTGGGTGAGTGGATGGATGCATGGATGGATAGAGTAATAGATGGTGAGTGGGTGGTTACATAGGTGGCTAGATGGGTGTGTGGGTGGGTGGATGCATGGATGGATAAATGGACAGATGGGTGGATGGATGGATAGATAGATAGATAGATAGATAGTGAGTGGGTAGATACATGGGTGGCTGGAAGTGTGGGTGACTACATCCTCTTGACAGAGCTAACTCCTGGCTTTGGCAGCTTAGTGTCAGCAAATGGGAGCAGATAATTCCAGCCCAAGGAGGCCCTGAGAGGATGTGGGGACCTCTCCCTCCGTAGCGTCTCTGTCTCCATGCAGTGTTTCCCACTTCAGCCCTGGAGACCGTGAAAACTGACTTGACAACAGCCCAGAGGGAACTTCTGTCTTCAGGCCGCAGCTTTCAGAATCCTTCTCCCATCATCAGAGCCCGCAAACAAAGTAGTAACTATGCCTGGCAACCTCAGAGGATCAAAGGCGGTGAGAGAAAAGCACAGTCAAATTACCCTGGATGGCAGCAACTCCGGGAAGAAACACATTTCGGGAAACTGAAAGCAGAAAGCCCGGAGCCGGGCTCCCCACCCCTGCTCTTCTACCAGTTGCTCAAGCTTTAGAGCAAAGGTGGCAAAGTACACAGGTAAGGAAGGAAAAGCCAGCCCACAAACAGTTTTGTTTGGCCTATATCATGCTTTTTAATTTCAAAATTGGATTCTAACATTTAAAAATCAAGCTTTCACATAAAAATCTGCATGTCTGGCTCCTCTGGAGAAACTGGGCACACTGCAGGCTCCCTCTTCCATGCAGCAGCAGCCGCTGGACTGCGCAGCGGCTGCCCTGCTGTACTGAGGCGTTCTCCAGGCGAGCCCAGCCCACCCACTTGTGCCTGCCTAGCCCTGGAAAGTGGGTGAGTGTGCCGCAGTTCTGTTCGTGGAGGATCCCCACTCCCCCAAAGTGTACCCGAATATCCTTGGTTAGGAGCACTCTTCCTGGCCTTCCACAGGATGGAGCCAACACGGTGGTCTCTCTTCCTCTCTCTCATTCATCTGCACTTCCCAGGATGCCCCAGGCCGGTCCGTCATCTCTTGGGCTCCTCTATTTAAAGGAAAGAGGCCAGTGTGGGCAACTGAGGCTCATCCCTGGCCAATGCTCAGCTTCAAAATCTGCTGTTGTTGGGTCAAGGGTTATATGGGGCCGGGTTGTGCCTCTCTCATGTTTAAGAATCAAAAGGGAAACATGACAAGGGCTTCATGGAGCCACCACCTGCTCCAGAAGGAGGATCAGGACCTCCCGTTGTTCCCCCAGCACTTGGGCTCTCCAGAGAAACAACCAATAGGGTGGATGGATGGGTGGGTGGACAGAGAGAGATACAGATAGATGATAGATAGATGGGCAGATAGAGAGATAGGCAGACAGACAGATAGATGATAGATAGATAGATGATAGATAGACAGCTAGATAGGCAGACAGGGAGGCAAATGATAGATACGTAGATAGATAGAGAAATAGATGGTTAGATAGTGATAGACACACTGATAGATGATAGATGATAGGCAGATAGACAGACATAGGGATAGACTGGCAGATGATCAATAGATAGATAGATAAGCAGATAGATAGATAGACAGCTAGATAGGCAGACAGGCAGGCAAATGATAGATACGTAGATAGAGAAATAGATGGTTAGATGGTGATAGACACACAGGTAGATGATAGACAGATGATAGGCAGATAGACGGACATAGGGATAGACAGGCAGACAGGCAAGCAGATGATAGATAGATAAATAGATAATAGATGATAGATAATAGATAGATAGATAGATAGATAGATAGATAGATAGATAGATAGATAGATGATAGATAGATAGATGATAGATAGAGACACTTCTTATGGAAATTGCCTCATGCAATTATGTTGGCCGAGAGTTTCATGCCTGTCACCTGCAAGCCCGAGCACCAGGAAAGCTGGTGGCGTGACTCAGTCCAGGTCCAAAGGCCCAAGAACCAACAGTGTCGCTGTCCAAGGGCAGGGAAAAAAACAGATGTCCCAGCTCAGGGACAGAGAGAGAATCCATCTTTCCATTTCCTTTTTGCTCCATCCAGGCCCGCAGCAGATTGGATGATGCCCGTCCACACTGGTGGGGGCAGAACTGTTTTCTCCAGTGCACCCACCACCCTCACAGATACACCCAGAAAGCACGCCTTACCTGCTGGTCATTGCTTAGCCAGGTCAAACTGACCATCGCCGCTGCCTTCCCTGCAAGTCAACAGCAAGATCCACCACCTCTGGGTTCTGTTCTGGGACCGCTGGTTGCCTGGAGGAGGGAGATGGAGAGAAGAGAGAAATGACAGGCTCCACACCTGTTTGCACTTGGATGATGCAGTGGGCTGTGCGTGGAGGGAGGAGTGCCAGCCAGGGCTGTTTGCTCTGGGAATGGTTAATCCTTGTTCAAATTTATATCCTGAATCTTTAAAGCAACGATGTCAGTGAAGAGTTGGCCGCATTGCTCAGCACAGCCGGGTCTGACTTGCAGAGTACTTAACTCGGTGTAAGGAGTTTGGAAGGTCCTTGAAAGCATTGGGATTCCGCTGTCCTCCCACACACACTCACGCTTCCGCCACCCCTGGAAGGTTGGTCTGGGGGAGAGACACAGAGGAGAGCAAGGTGGGGCCGGATTTCGTAAGCGGTGCTGCTGACCGGCACCTGCCGCCTGTTCACTGTGTAGAGAAATCATACTACCTAGCTCCGTGTGGGAACCGTGTTTTGTTTCGGCTTGCAAGTATTTATTTTAAAAATAAGTTCTGGTCTTGGCCAGGAGTTGAATAATCTCGAGAGGCCAATTGAGAGCCGTGCCGACCGTGTAATGGGCTACACACTCACCGTAGAGGAGTGTGGCAGCCTGAGCTCTGCAGAGGCAGGAGAGGCAGGAGAGCCAGGAAGAGCAGGCAGCCAAGGGCTCCTGGGCGGGACTCTCCCCTCTACCTGGAGAGGAACCCACCACAGGTCCCCTCAGTGCGCGCTGCTGAAGGTTCCATGGCCAGCTCTCCAGAGAGACAGCCCTGGTTTGGGGTATGTGCCGATTCCCAGGTGTAAATGCTCCCCTAGGGCTCATTTCCAGCCGTGGAGATGAGGTTGCACGCCCGTGCAGGATGCCTGCAGCACACCAGCAAACCTGCAAGCGTTTCCGCTAGCTACTCTGAAGTTTTATTCTCTTTTCTGCTGAGCTGCAAGCAGAAGAAACAGAAAACTTGGGAGGAAAAACAGGGTCTTTCACCAGAGGAAAAAGAAGCAAACAGCAGAAACCTTTGCCTGCAAGTGAAAGGGCCAGAGGGAGGGCCAGAGGCCATCTGCAGGGACAAAACCAGCCCAGAGCCCAGACATCCCCGCCTGGGTCCAGGCAGGACCCAGCCGGGGACAGCAAGGCTGGGCAGAGTCACAGCTCAGGTGGGAGTGGGCCCATGGCACAGGGAGCCGTTCCTAAGGGAAGAGCCCAAAGCTGGTATCTTGCCAGAAGAATGGTGGGGGCTCAGTTTCCTCATCTGTAGAATGGGGTGGTGGCACACCCTCTTCAGAAGGCTGTTGTGAGAATTAAATGAGCAGATGCCTTGAAGTGCTTGGCAGGACGCCTGGCACACAGTATGAGCTCATTCAACAGGAACCCAGTGTGTGCAGTGGGAAGGCCAGCTTAGGGGTACCTAGAAATGGAAGGGACCTGTCGATGCCGGGGGCCTGACAGCTGTGGGCACCACAGCTGTGGGCCTCTGCCCAGCGGCTGAAGAGTTGATCTCCAGCAGGGACAGTGAGGAAATCAGGGGATCTCTGCTGGGATCATGGCCTGAGCCTTGGAGGACAGGCCGACTAAGACCCGCAAACTCATAGCAGCGGATGGGAAGGGATACGGAATTCTAGAAGAATGAAACACAGAGAGGGCACCCTGCACTGCCTCTCACTCACTGCTTCTCCCTAGGGTGCTCCGAGGCAGTGAACGCTGGGGTGATGTCTTGACCACCTGCGAGGCCAGTGTTTCCCAGACAGATTCCCTGGAATATAGCAGCCCTTGGGTGAATAGGTGTCACCAAAACAGGTTCCATGTCTAATGCCAGCCTGCCTCCTGGCACAGCTTCCCTGAGAGTGCCCCAGCCCTTCTGAGCCTCAGTCAGGTGGCTGGGGCTGCCTCACTAAAGGGTGCTGGTGACCAAATGCCCTTCTCAGGTCTCACACTTACATTTTAAGCTGGGTCTCCGTGGCTTTACCCAAAGGAATGGCAGATGACTCTCTGTGGCAAGGACCTACTTAAGGCAGAGCCATTCCAGTCTGCAAATTAGAACAGCCTAGTAAGTGGTCACTTCGCCCACACAGGAGACGTGTACCTTAGTTTCTCCCTCTTCTGCCCTCCTCTCTCCCTCTCTCTCACTCCCTCTCTTTCTCTCTCTCTCTTCTCTCTCATCCTTCTTTCCCTCCCTCTCCCTCTTCTCCTCCTCTCCTTTCCTTTCCCCACTTTCTGAAACCAAGGAATCCCTAGGGACAAGCAGTCCCTGATTGACAACTGACTTGGTGCTGTGGGCGGAGGCTGCAGCAGGAGAGCCTGGACACAGTGCTGGGGGCAAGGGGTCTGCCGGGCTTGTTGGGCTGGACGATGCCCAGATTGGCAGGATCACTGTGAGCCTGGATTGGTGGAACCCTGGGCTCCCACTTCTCTGAGGGAGGACTGGAAGCCTTCTCCCGTCTGGGGTCAGGGCAGTGGTCTTCCCAGCCCCAGCGTTCTCAGCCCATGGTGGTCTCTCCTGGTCTGATTCTCAGTTCGCCTGCTCACTGTGGGCCCCAGGGAGAGGCCCCGGGGAGAATTCCTTCTCACCTCTGATGCAGACCCTGAAGGACTGAGGACGGCACCCCCACTGGAGGGAGGGTTTCCCCATCCCACCTCCTGCTGCAGCCAACCCCCCAGAGCCTGCCCCAGCCTGCCAGGCTCCGTCCCCTGAGACCAGCCTTCAGCAAGCATGGGATGGCCCAGCTCAGGCCCCTCGTGGGCATGAGTCGGGGCTAAATGATCAGATGAAATGGGCCTTCCCATGGCCCAGCTGGAGGTGATGAGCTTCAGCAAGGAATTTGTTTTACCTCAAACAGAAGTTTAACCCCAGGACAGGAAAAAAAAAAGAAAGAAATCCCTGCTTACTACCTTCCCTGGCGATTTCCCTCTGCTGTGGAAGGCTGAGCTGCTGGGCTGTTTGCAGGCATGTTTGGATGGAGCCAGATTCTGTGTCAGGCAGTAACATCCCTTGTGGCCACTTAAGATAGAGTGAGCCCTGAGCAAGGCAGGGCTGGGGTCTTCCCCTGCGTGGAGGCTCCCGGCATCCAGCACGTCCGATGTCATGAAGGGAGCCCAGGCCCCCACAGCAGGGCCCCAACCTCCCTTGCGCTCCCCAGGGAGCCACTGAGTGAAAGTTGGTCCCTGCTCACGAGGCAGGCTACATCGGGCAGCCCCCACATCCCCGGGATGCTGGATGTTCAGTGGGGTTGGAGAGCAGGTGCCTGGACATCAGGGACTCAGTCCTCTGCCGTGGCAGCTGGGAGCTGGGCTTCACTCTGTCCTGGCTCCTTACCGCCTGTGTGACCCTGGGCAAGTGACTTAATCTCTCTGAGCCTCAGAACCTTGTCTGTAAGATGGGGATGAGTCTACCCTCCTTGCAGCCTGATGCTGAGAACTGGATGAGATCCAGGTGGAGCGCCCCACACAGAGCCTGGCACACAGCAGGTGCACAGAGCCTGGCACACGGCAGGCACGCGGAAGGAGAAAGAGGCTGGGGGAGGGGAAGGCAGAGAAGTCACTCCAGACACTCTCATTGCCCTCCACCTGGCCACCCCAATCCGCCACATAGACCAAGGTGACATCTTGCACCTGTAGATGCAGAGACAGACACAAGAATATGTATAACAACTGATATGTCATCACAAAGCACTGGGAAGGAGGGTTCAAATATGTATGAATCGGCGGGGCGCAGTGGCTCACACCTGTAATCCCAGCACTTTGGGAGGCTGAGGCAGGTGGATCACTTGAGGTTGGGAGTTCAAGACCAGCCTGGCCAACATGGTGAAATCCTGTCTCTACTAAAAATACAAAAATTAGCCAGGCGTGGTGGCGGGCACCTGTAGTCCCAGCTGCTTGGGAGGCTGAGGCAGGGGAATCACTTGAATCCAGGAGGCAGAGGCTGCAGTGTGAGCCATGATCTCACCACTGCACTCCAACCCTGGGCAACAGAGCAAGACTCTGTCTCAAAAAAATAAAAAGCAACAAAAAACAAATATGTATGACTAGGAGAGGGGCGGCCTTGCTGCGCATCTGCTGGTGGGGCGCTAGCAGCTTCAACAGATGTGGACTCCTGCCACCTGCCGTCACCTGAACCATACCTTCAAAAAGGAAGACTAGAAAAAAAAACAAGATCCTGAGCAGGACGTACTGTTTCACTTTGTCAAAAAGCTTTAAAGAGGTGCAAAATGAGTGTCATAGTGTTAACCAGCATACATGTAAGAGAAAAACACTTTTGAAAAGGACAGGAATAATATACCCAGAATTCTGGGCCAGGCTGCCGCTGGGGGAAGCAGGGAGGGGGTGGGAAAGCACGATGGTGTCACAGAGGTATGGGGCATGTCCCAGCTCCAGAAAGGGACTTTAGGGATGTGGGTCTTGGCCCCACCTCTGCCTCTCCCTTGCAGTGAGATCTTTGGCCCAACATGTCCCCAGAATGGAATGGGACTAGGGAGCGAAAATGGGGTGGGACGGGCAGCTTCTGGGGCAGCTCCAGCCTGGGCACCCCCCACCCAACATGCCCCAATCCCAGCACTCAGGGTCTTCCCTCCCTGCAAGCATCATTCTCCTCGCAGGCTCATCACAGGCTAATCCCAACGCAGACTCAGTGCCTCAGGAACAAGGGGAGGGCAGACAGGCTCCTGCTCAAGTCCTGGCTCCTGTGTGACCCCAGGCAAGTCACTCAACCTCTCTGAGCCTCCATGTCCTACCTCAAGGAAAGGGAGTACTGAGCTCTGCCTTCCAAGGCTGCTGTGAAGATGAAATTCTCATGTCATGTGGTTTTAAATAAGGTCATGTGTATAAAACATCCAGGTGCTAGGAGCCACCCGGCACGTGCTGGTTCCCTGGACCTAACTCTGATCCCAGCCTGCTGTGTTCCTGGAGAATGTTATTCCCTGGGCTGCTTGCCGCCTGCCCATCCCAGGCCTGCTCAAGTTCCCCCAGGGCTTTGTTCTGCCAGGCCACCCTAGGCGCTTGCCTTCCTGCCCCCATCTCCCTTTCCCAGGCCCTCCAGAGGAGGCCGCTGTCTGCCCTCAGCCCACCCACAGCAGCCCGGCCCCTCCTAGCCCAGATTTGCAGGGCTGGGTCAGAGGCCATGTGTCTGAGCCTACTGGAATCTCAGATCCCTCTCCCCTTATCCCGTGTGACCCGGGCCACTTCCAACCACGGGGTCTCCTCCTAGCTCTTCCTGTGTCTGTCCTCGGCCCCTGCCTCGTGTAGGGTGGGAGGCTGGAGTCCTGCCCAGTGCTTTAGACCTCTCATCCTGGAAGGCAGCCCTCTGGCTGGGCCCTGCCACCTGGGGCCACATGGGACTTTGCTTCATCTCCAGGGACCACCCTGCCCGAATTATTTCCCTTTTCCTCTTCCCACCAGGATGCCCTGATCCCCAACCAGTCCCAGCTACGAGTTCCCAGTCTCCACTTTCCTCACCCCCTCTCCAGCGAGGCCAACTCTGCACTTCTCCTCACCCCTTGGCCTTGCCCTTCAGGCCCTCTTCTGGACGAGATTCACCGAGTCCCCACCCCTTACCTGGGTGAATGGCACCTCCAGCCTCATGGCTTGGGTGTCAGATTCTGGAGTCAGGTCCACAGACCTCAAAGCCTGCCTCTGGGCCACTGATGTGCTGAGTGACCTTGGGCAGGTCCATCCTCCCTTGCAGAGCTTCGGTCTCCAGATCTGGTAAAGCAGCAGTGAATATGTAGTTGAGTCCAACAATTAGAGTTTGAATTCCAAGAGTTCCCTTATACTAGGATTTTCTGCCTCTGCCCTCCCTGAGACAGCAAGACCAACTCCTCCTCC
>NW_016107351.1:5424185-5453784 GCF_001604975.1 Cebus imitator | reverse complement strand
CTTCCTCCTCCTCCCCCTTCTCCTCCTCCTCTTCCTCTTCCTCCTCTTTCTTCTCCTCTTGCTTCTCCTCCTCTGTGAAGATAAGACATTAAGGATGAAGAGCTTTATGATGATCCACTTCTGCTTAATGAGTAGTAAATACACTTTCTCTTCCTTATGATTTTCTTAATACCATTTTCTTTTCTTTAGCTTATTTTATTGTGAGATTACAGCATATCATACATACAACATGCAAAATATGTGTGTTAACTCTTGGTGCTGTCAGTCAGGCTCAGGGGTCAGTGCTCCAAGCCCCACACTGTCCGCTGCACCACCTCACAGAGCTGTCGTGGGAATGACCGAACAGGACAGCACATGTAAAGGGCCGTGCACACAGTGAGTTCCATCCACTGTGTGGCAGACACAGCCCCGAGATCCCAACACGCAAATCCGTGTTTGGGGCCCTGCCACCCTTCTCCCGAGACACCAGCTGTTGGGCATCCTCGGCATCTGATGGGCCCCGTCACACTCTGGTTTGTCAAATTCCAGCTTTTGCTGACTCTCCCCCTTGGGAGGGGCACATCCCACCTGCGCGGTCGGAGCAGAGAAGGGTGTTTGAAGATGCATGCAGTATTTGGGCCATGGAGGAGGAAATGGGGCACTGGTGGGTGGGATGGCAGGGCTGCCAGCATCTCACCCGGGAGGCTGGGAGGAGGCTGCTGTGTGAACACGCCCTCGGCCTCTCACACTGGCTGCTGCCCTGTTAGCCCCTTGTGCTTCAGGGAACAGAGCATCGTGATGGAAGAGACTTTAATTAAAGTAATGAGACGTTTATAATGGTGATTATCTCCAAAATTAGGCCTTTTAGCAATTATTCCTGGGGAACATTCCTCCAGTAGATAGCTCCCTTTTTGGAACAACTGTTGGGGGGTGGTCTGTACCTGAGAGGGATTTTCCCAGCAGGCCCTGGGCTCTGACAGCTCAACGATGAGGTTTCCCTGGAAAACAGCGCATGGCTTCTGCCACAGGTTTCTCTCCAGAGGAGCAAATGTTCGATGATGCTGGGCACCCGGTCAGGTCATAGGACACTTCTGGTGCCCTCAGAGAGGGTGGCTTTGGGCTCAGAACCAGAAGATCTGGGTTCAAGTCCTGCCTTTACAACCCTTCCTGTTTCTGAGACTATTTGGCAAGTGGGATGTGAGGGTGAATACTGAGTGTCACCACGATTGGATTGAAGGATGCGAAGAATGGATCCTGGGTGTGTCTGTGAGGGTGTTGCCAAAAGAGATGGACATTTGAGTCAGTGGGCTGGGGAAGGCAGACCCACCCTTAACCTGGTGGGCACCATCTAATCAACTTACAGTGAATATAAAGCAGGAAGAAAAACATGAAAAGGTGAGACTGGCCTAGCCTCCCAGCCTGCATCTTTCTCCCATGCTGGATGCTTCATGTCCTTGAACATCAGACTCCAAGTTCTTCAGTTTTGAGACTCAGGCTGGTCTCCTTGCTCCTCAAGCTTGCAGACAGCCCATTGTGAAGGCCTTGTGATCATGTAAGTTAATGTTTAATATACTCCCCTTTATATATACATATTATACATATTATATGTATAATATGTATATATTATATATAATATGTATTATATGTACATATAATACATATTATATGTTACATATACATATCATATATTATATATACATATATTAGATGTATATATAATATACATATACATATATTAATATGTATATGTGATATATAATATGTATTACATGTACATATAATACATATTATATGTAATATATACATGTATGTGTACATATATGTATATGTATACGTATAATATATATTATATATGTATATGTAATATGTAATATGTATTATATGTACATATAATACATATATAATATTTACATATGTAATATATTATATGTATAATATAATTGTGTAATATATATACATATAATATATGTATAATTATATGTAATAATCTATATATTATATAATATATTACATGTATTGTATATACATGTATTATATATACATATATTATATATTATATGTATTATATATACCTGTATTATATACCTGTATTATATATATACATATAATATATACATATATACCCTCTAGAGAACCCTGACTGTTGGAAACAGATGCTTGGTGCCACAAAGAAAAATCAGCATGAGACAAAGGATCTCTCAGCAAAGAGATCCTGTAGGAAAGGTACCCTCACTAGCCCTCTTGCCACAAGAGTACAATGAATAAAGGAAAAGCAGACATATGTATCTGTTATGCATTTGTGGTTGTCCTTACTGCTGTGTTTGATCTCCATTGGCTGGAGCCAGACCTCACAATCTAAGCTAAAACCCAATTGGCTAACAACTTAAAACTTTTTTAAACAAGTTTTGGAGAAGTTCAAATAAGGAAGGTTCATAGGCTCTGAGCTGGGACATGCCTGTGAGCACGTCCAGCACAGGTATCTTGGTTAAAGTACAAGGACATAGAAAGCACTAGTGCCTGTAAGCATGTCTAACAGCTACATAGGATGGGGCTTAACAAAGAGTTATTAGCACACTTATGATTTATTCTAACAGGAAAGGAAACTTTGAAGAGGAACTTTTACTTCCCACACTGACTAATACACAGGATGAAAAGCACATGGGCTGAGAGGCCCTAAAGCCGTCAGGTCTGTGAAAGTTCTTTGTAAGGTCTCAGGCATCAGGCCTCTGATCTGTGGCCATCATGTGTTCATAACAGCATATTCCAGAACATTCCTCCTTAAACTCCAGGACAGACCCCTTCCCTGGGTTAGGGTTTTGCCCCCAGAAGTACTGATTATCTGGGTTTCTAACACCGTTAATGGCCATTTATTAAAAAAAAAACAACAACCAAAAAATAGCTTCATAAGCCCGGCAGAGTGTGAAGGCCCTGGGAACTCCATGCAGAAGTGAGCAATGTGAGTTCTGCCCTTACTGGCCAGAAAGGTGCGGTGTGGCCATTTCACTTGACTCGCAGGGCCCTGGATTTCCTTACCAGACACACGATGGTCATAGTCACTGATCAGTTGACTGCCCAGAGGTGGCACAAGGAGGAGATGCAATTGCCTTAAGAGAACCGGGCCTCTCATCATTTTACCCCCAAATCTCAGGACAAAGTCGGGGCTCCACAGCGCCTGTCCCTGGCTCCTCCCTCCCTAACTGGCAGAGACCAGAGACACACGTGCACGCCCCCAGTTCACACAGCAACGTGGAACACCCAGGCCTCTTGTTTTCTGAGGCTTTGACACCCATCCAGACCTTTGCTATCATTATCATCAGTGGCAAATTTTAACTAAAACTGATTAAAAATTTACCACGTCAGACCCTATTTTAAGCCCATCTCCCGCATCATCACATCGAATCCTCATAACGACCCTGTGGTTGTTACTGTTGCTGTTCTGAGCTCACAGACACTGAGGAGTTGAGAGAGTTCCCCGAGGTCACACAGCGATGTGGACCCAGGCCTTCGTCCCTTGCAAAGCTCATGCTCTAACCATGACACCACACTGCCTCTGGCCCTGATGACTCGTGCAGGCACTCTGACGGTTGGATCCCAGCTCCTAGCTGGAAGGGGACGCCTGATAAACGGGGGTCATTGTTGATCTAGCCTTTCTGGTATTCTGCAGAGTCTGCCCTCACTTCCCTGCCGCCCACCCTCACCCCACCCCCAGCCTCTCAGCTGTTTGCTGCTGTTCTGCACCTCCAGTTCACCCCAGGATCTGCCCCTTCCTCTTCTGGGGCTCCAGGGATTCCCAGAGTCGGGCTTCCGTTCCTGTAGGCAGAGTGCACACAGGCAGTTCCTGCTGTGGGGAGGAGTGGGTGCCACGGCCCTTAGATCACTCATTTGTTCGATTTTTCCGTGTGCCAGGCACTGTCTAGGTGTGGATGAACAAGCCAGGTGGGGCCTGCCCTTGGGGAGCCTGAGGCTGATGTGCCCGAAGGGTGCCCAGTGCCCTGCAGCCTGAGACAGATCCTGGCTGCCTGAGGCTGCCCAGCACTGCACCCCAGGAAACAGGATAGCAGGAGAGCCAGGAGTGGGGTGCCTACCTGCCCAGCCAGCAGGAACAGGCGCTGGGAAAGGGTGAGGCCCTGTGGAGAGAGAAGGTGAGGGAGCTGGGCAAGCAGCAGGCAGGAAAGTCACAGAACAGCCGTGCCCAGGGACCATAGCATGGGGGCCGTGGCATGGGGGCCGTGGCCAGGCAGCTGTGGCTGCTCCCCCTGTGTCTGTCTCTGTGGAGCTGGCCAGGATGGTGCTGGACCCCCAAGAGGCCACCTAAGCCAGTGGGCCTGGCCTCCTTGGGCAGCCTGGGTGATAAAATGGACCAGCCCCCTGGGTGTGGGTATCACTCTTGCTCTGCCAGGAAGAGGCAGAAGGACCAATGGCAGCAGCAGGGGTGGATTCTTGCCCAGCAACAGCTGCCAAGACTCTGGGGACCGGAAGCAACCCCTCCCTGCTTCCTTGCAGTGCCCTGGCTGTGCAATGCAGGGATTCGCCAGACTGGGCTCTGCCAGCCTGGGCTCAGCAAATCCCACAAGTGGGATTGCGGGCGGGCCAGTTAGATGCCTCCTTACTAGTGCCCACAGCGGGAGGGGTGTCAAATCGGGACCAGCTCCCTGAGAGCTGTTAGGGGCCAGCCTAACTGCCCATGGGTATTTGGCTGAAATTTACCTCCTCTGGGAGGAAAATCTGGAACAGAGAAGGAGCTTTAATCTGTCTGCAGGCCCTTCAAGGGAGAGAGGAAGGATTCCTTAGGAAGAGTCAGGGGTGCTGGAAAACAAGGCTGTGGTTTTAGAGGAGGGCTGTTAGGGTGGCCCCTTCCTGGGGGTCTGGGCTCGGGGCCCTGCCTGCAGAAGAGGAGGGTCCTCCTTGGGCAAGGTCTTGAGAGGAGCCCCATGAATGACTCCTGTCATGTGGAGTCAGTGGCTGTGGCTTGGGGGAAACAGGGAGGCCACTGCCTGCTTTCCGGGACACTGGCGGCTGACCCACCGCAGCTGGAGGTCTTGGCTCTCAGGTAGCCGGTCCTGATTTCCCACCCCTCCCCCTTCGGGAACCGTAGGCGTCCTGGCCCTGCACTGCCCACCTGCACCTGCGGATCCTCAGCGGATGAGAGGATGTGAGGTCTGGAGTGAGGCCAGCATGGCTTCACCTGCTGGAGGCTTCCTCTACTCGCTCCTCTGCCCCGGCCCAGGGCAGGTCCCCAAGTCCCAGGCACGGTGACGTTCACTCTGTGGCATGGAGACAAGGCAGAACTTGCAGCAGCCCAGGAAGGTGGAGCCTGGGGCCACAGACCTGGGCGAAGAACTTTCCTCCCAGAAGGTGAAGGCGGGCCGCTGCTTGCCCTGGGCAGTGGGGGTGCTGAGGCCTTGGTGCCACGCCTCTGTGGGGTGAGGGCCACCTCCATCCAGAGCCGGGAGTGTGCATTCCAGAACCTGATCTTATCACTCCACCAGGGACACTAGCATTCCAGGGGATTGATTTGCTCCAACAAATGACGGGTTTAAAACAAATGAGGAAGCCAAATCATTCCATCACCCTGGGCCTACAGCACCGTCTGGGGCTGCACCGGGGCAGCGCTGCACATCCCGAGTGAACCCAGCCCTGCACCCCTCTGTTAATGTGCTTTTCAAACCAAAAATGGGAGGAATTGGCCATCACAGGGCTTCATCTGACGTGAAAAGTGCTGTAAAGGCAATCCAGTTAAAGGTCATCTGGCCAGGCATTTCCTGAAAGCTGCTACTGAGAGGAATACAGTTGCGTGAGAACAGCATACCCTGAGCTTGCTGCTTTTTGGGTATCCTAGAGACCCCCAGAGGGGACCCCACCACACAGCTTGGGTCAAACAGCAGTGTGCCAGTATAGCTTGGGCCACAGGACACAGCTTCCCACCCACGCTGCCCTTCCTAATCTCCACATAGCCACTCCACGGTGTCCGCCTTTGTCCCCAGACTGCCCGATCCCCAGTGTCCCCATCGGTGGGTCAGCATTTACAGGGCACCATCCTTGTGCCCGTGATACAACTTTCACCCCATGGGAGGAGGGTGCCAGTGGCCCTGATTTCACAGAGGGCTTGTTGGGTCTCCGAACTTCATTGTGAGTCTTGAGACCCTGAGGACAAGCCCCCCGCTTCTGTGTCTCTCTCCGGACTGGAGCAGGGGTACCCGGCATGCTCTTGGGTGATCCACTGTAGGTGCAGGTGCCCAGCAAGAGCTGGAGACCTTGAAAACAGAAAGGGGATTCACTCCACCCGAGCTGTAATCCTGGAAGGAAGGCGCTTCGCCTGACAGCAGCGGGGGCAAAGAAAAGTCAGTGGACGGAAAAGTGAGAGAATGGCCACTGCCCCCCACTACCGCAGGCCCTCCCCACTCCTTCTCCCCCTCTCTTCCCTTCCCATCCTGGGACCCCGCCTTCCTTCCCCTTTTCTCTTCTCCCTTTCTTTCCCCTCCTCTCTCCTCCTCAGAGGTGGTGTGTCCCGGTGGCAGGTCCCAGTGGGAGGAGAGGACATTGCTCTCCACATCTCGGAGAGCAAGCCTTGGCTCAGCAGGGGTCTCCGAGTGCACCTCGAGCTGCTCAGGATCCCTATCCCGACACTCACCAGCTAACCCCTTCTCTGTCCAGGGTCCTGCAGAACTCTCAAATCCAACCTGGTGAGTGTGGCTCAGGCCTCCGGCTGCCTGTGCTGGGGTGGGGATCAGGGAGGGGAGCACAGCCTCTCTTTTATTGCTGGTTGGTTCTGGCCCTGCCATTGTAAGCATTTTGCAACTGGACCCTCCACCCACCTCCCCCTACCCCTAGTGCCTGGAAGAGGCTTCCAAGTGCAGGGGGAAGGAGGGAAGAGGAGTCACAGACGGCGCCCTAGGGGTCTCACCTGCCATCAGCCTCCCAGTCTCCCTCATCCCCCCTTGCTGACCTCCCTCCTGGCCCCCAGAGGACCCACGAGCACATCCTGCATGGACTGATACCCCCCAGACCCCAGCCCCTCCCAGCCCCAGCCACTCTCCACAGAGCTGTGTGCCTTGCTAACTTGGAACGGTAATAGCATGAGTGGGTTTTTTTCTCTTTTAGTCAAAATCAATGACACTGACAGAGTCATAAGGCAAGCCATGGGGAAGAAGAAGAAAACACCCGGTGTCAAGATGGGTGCAGGAGGCAGTTATCGGGACCCATTAGGCTTTCAGTTGCCTTAGGGCGTGCTGCGCGGGCGCAGAGCGGTGTGATGTCAGGGAACCCACTGGCAGGCAGGCAGCCTTGTCCCCGCACACCTGTCATTAACGTGGAAGGCGCAACATGGCAGCTATTAGTCTGGGGTGTTGGGGGGGGCACGTGGTGGAGACATCTCAGTTATACAAGAGGGACCAAGAGTTCCACTGGGAGAGGAGAAGCAGGAACCCAAGGGGTCTGCCCAGACTCCAGGGACCTGAGTCTGGGGAGAAGAGACCTGGCGGGGGCGGGGGGCTTCACCACAGTGCCATGCACAGGGTCTGACCTTCACAGGTTGGGGGTGCCTGGAGCCTGCCAGCCAGAGAGGCAGGGGCCCCTTCCCAGGCATTGCCATGCTCCCTCCCTGGGCCACACTGGACCCACGGGGCT
This sequence comes from Cebus imitator, assembly GCF_001604975.1. Classification (NCBI taxonomy): domain Eukaryota; kingdom Metazoa; phylum Chordata; class Mammalia; order Primates; family Cebidae; genus Cebus; species Cebus imitator. The sequence continues at coordinate 5,446,179 of NW_016107351.1, read as the reverse complement.
GGGGGAGACGGCAGAGCCCCTGCTGTCCACGCACATAGCTGGGATCCTTGTCCCTTTGCCAAAGTCCCTTTCAATGTCCACTCTGAAAGAAGGGCTGGTACATGACAGCGTTAACCCCACCTCCACTCTCCGCCCCCCTCAGAGAATGAGAATAGCATATCCTGAATTTGCTACAGGGTGTGCTGCTCCCTTCAACAAAGGGAGTGCGGGGATCTCCCAGGGACAAGGCAGGCTCCTGTCAGAGGCCCTCATTGCCCAGTCATCTTGGGCAGCTCCCTAGCTCCGCCCCGGGTGTCCTGTCTGTAAAACGGGGGACTAATACCTGCTTGGGGTCATCAGAAGCTGGATGCAGGACAGGCTACCTAATCTGTGAGGCCCAGTGCACAGGACAGGGGACGCCTCGTTAATAAAGTATTAAGAACCTCGGGGCCAGGCGCGGTGGCTCATGCCTGTAATCCCAGCACTTTGGGAGACCAAGGCAGGCAGATCACCTGAGGTCAGGAGTTCAAGACCAGCCTGGCCAACATGGTGAAACCCCATCTCTATAAAAATACCAAAATCATCCGGACATGATAACGGGTACCTCTAACGGTAGCTACTCAGGAGGCTGAGGCAGGAGAATCGCTCGAACCAGGGAGGCGGATGTTACAGTGAGCCAAGATCGCGCCACTGCACCTGGGCAGCAGAGTGAGACTTCGTCTCAAAAAAAAAGAACTTCGGGATGGCAGTCATTCTTGGTAAGAATTTCAAGAGCAGGAAGCCAGGGCCTTGCTCTCTGCCCACTGTGCAAATGAAAACATCAAGTTGAACGAGTTGGGAAAAGAGCTGATTCCTGGACATGGTGGCTGGGGACTAGCTGGAAGGTAGGGAGGGAACCTGCCAGCCTTGGCAGGCCCAGCTTTCTGCAGCCACAGCCTTGATGGTGATCATCCATCCCCGGCTGGAGTTCAGTGGTGCAATCACGGCTCACTGCAATTTCTGCCTCCTGGGTTCAAGTGATTCTCCTGCCTTAGCCTCCCACGTAGCTGGGACTGCAGGTGTGCACCACCACGCCCGGCTAGTTTTTGTATTTTTCATAGAGACAGGATTTGACCTTGTTGGCCAGCCTGATCTCAAACTCCTGACCTCAGGTGATCTGCCCATCTTGGCTTCCCAGAGTGCCAGGATTACAGGCGTGAGCCACTACACCAGCCACTAACAAGGGTTTTAAAGGTGTGAGTATATTTCAGGAAAGCAGAAGTTACAGGCAAAATCATTCATCAGTACGTGCACATTATACATTGGTTTGGCCTCAAAAGGTGGGATATCTTGAAGTGAGGGGGCTTACGGGTCATAGGTTGATTCAAAGATTCTTTGATTTGTGATTGGTTAAGGAGGCAAAGCTTTGTCTGAAAACTTGGGGTCAACAGGAAGGAATGTGAAGGCCTGGCCATGGCTGTGACTCTCCAGGTGCCCTAGGAAGAAATGTGGAATACAGAACAGCCGTCAGAGTGCAGTCCTCAGTTCCCCCATGACTGAGGTCCATCGGCCCGCAGTTAGCATTTTCCCTCTGGTGGGGTCCAGGTTTCTGAAAAGCAACTTCTTGCTTATCCAATTGCTCATTTACTCCTTAAGACTAGTGGAGTGCCAGGAAGTTCCTGGGAAGGAAGTCAAGATTTTCTTTTATTTCTGTGTTTGGGTTTGGGTGGGGGTGGCAGCAGGCCCTAAGGAAGCCCCTGCTCCATCTCAGGGCAGGACGGGGTAGACCCCTCCTGCAGGGTGCACACTCTCCATCTGAGGATGCAGAAAAGGAAGGGGAGGGTGTGACACGATCTGGAAGGCTCCCAGGAGGAGGGAAGACCAGAGCAGGCACCAGTCCTCAGAGCTCGTGAGACAAGACAGGCAGAGCAAAGTCGCATCTGCCCCCCAACCCCCACCTCGGAACTAGCCTGGCTTGTAAGGAGAGTGTTTTGTCAACATTTCACAGATAGTAAGGAAACTGGGTGTGGAAACTTTCAACAGCCCACCCAGGATTCACAGATGGAGAAGCCAGGGCAAAGCCACCCGGTGCTGTGTGGACTCACTCCTCCCACAGGAACGTCTGACCTCAGAACCAAACACCCACAACTCGCTATGGCTCACCTGATCCCAGCCGGAGGGGGCGGCCCGGCCACCCACACCACTCCCTCCGCACCCCTCAGCGTGAGTTCTGGGACGCCCCACCTCCCTCATCATCTCCTATGTGCGCAGAAGATCCTTTCCATGGAGACACGCATCAAGAGTGGAGAAGGCTGGGCGGGGACATGGTGCGGATCGTATGCGGCTGATATTCTGGTTAAATAAATACATTTTGCTAATTGGATTACTCAGACACTATAATATACTACTGGATTTCCAACTTGAGACTAATAAATTGTGTGAAGAACTTAATCATGTTAGCATCGTGAAAGCTTGTAAGAGATGAAATGAGAAAATCAGGCAACGCTGACACCCAGGGCCTCCTAAGGCTTTCAGGCTCCCGAACAGAAGCTCCCTTCCCCGGGCTCCCTGGAGCAGAAGCTGCCGATGGGCATGTGGGTCGTGGATGAGGTGCCATGGGGAGGGGAGAAGCGGGGTACTTAGCAAGAAAGTGAGAGTCACAGTGCCGGGGTCTCGGGGACCTGTCCCTGGGCGGGGGGAGAGGAGCAGACTGAGCAAGGCTTCCGGCAGGTGAAGCCACACTGGTCCTCACACCCCTCTCATCAGCTGAGGGTCCAGCGGGCACATGGTCCAGCAGGCATATGGTTCTCTGAACCCCCACTATCTGAGACAGGGCTCAGTTAATTTGGAAAGTTTATTTTGCCAAGGTTGAAGAGGTGCCCCTGTGACACAGCCTCAGGAGCTCCTGATGACATGGGCCCGAGGTGGTCAGAGCACAGCTTAGTTTTGTACGTCTTAGGGAGACAGGAGACATCAATCAATGTATGTAAGATGAACATTGGTTCTGTCTGGAAAGGTGGGACAACTGGAAGCAGGGAGAGGGCTTCCGGTCATAGGTAGATAGGACACACATGGTTGCATTCTTCTGAGTTTCTGACGAGCCTCTCCAAAGGAGGCAATCAGATATGCATATCTCAGAGAGCAGAGGGGAGACTTTGAGTAGAATGGGTGGCAGGTTTGCCCTAAGCAGTTCCCAGCTTGACTTTCCCTTTAGCTTAGTGATGTTGGGGCCCCAAGATCTACTTTCCATCCACAGTTCCCTCAAGGGTCTGTGCAAAAAGCACCTACCCTACCCACGCCCCTTGCTGCTAGTGTCTTTCAAGAAACTCACTACTAGAAACTTACTTCTTGAAAGACATCAACAGCAAAGGAAGTGGGTAGGGTCCCAATGTTTTTCAAAAAGTGAGTTTCAGCTGGGCGTGGTGGCTCATGACTGTAATCCCAGCACTTTGGGAGGCCGAGGCAGGTGGATCACCTGAAGTTGGGAGTTTGAGACCAGCCTGACCAACATGGTGAAACCCCGTCTCTACTAAAAATGCAAAATTAGCCAGGCGTGGTGGCACATGCCTGTAGTCCCAGCTACTCAGGAAGCTGAGGCGGGAGAATCGCTTGGACCCGGGAGGAGGAGGTTACAGTGAGCCAAGATCACACTATTGCACTCCAGCCTGGGCAACAAGAGCAAAACACCATCTCAAAAAAAAAAAAAAGAAAAAGAAAAAGAAGTGAGTTTCCACCCACACCTCCCTTCACACAGGGAACCACTGTGGACTGAAGGTGGCCAAGAAGTTGTGGGAAGCACCTACAGTTTCGGGGAGGGAAGGGCAGGGACTGAGGCAGGGGGCCGAAATTCAAAGCCAGGGCAGCCTCCACTAGTCCCTTAGAACTCCAGAGAGAGGTGGCTTCCCTCCCTGCTTTCCAAACTGGAAATCTGGGCGGTTGGTGTTTAATTAACATTGGTAGTGACTTGAAAAGTGGAGATCAGAATTTGAGAGCTCATTGCCTCTCCTGCCTTCATATCTTGGCTCCTGGCTACCCAGGAGAGGATGAGGGGTGAATGAGGATCTGTGCTGCAGAGGCAATGAGACTTCCGTCTCACCAAGCATAGCATGGGACAAGCCATTAGAACACCACGCACGTGCATGTATGCATGCTCACAGGCACACATGCACACACCTGACTCAGCCCCCAAAGGGGAGCACTCTTCAATGACCATCATTAAAATAATAACTGGCTTCTGCGGCAGCTTCCCAGGTATTAATGCAAATGTTTTTCTAGCTCTCCAGGTTCAAGAGCAACATCTTACACAAGTCTAATTAGCATAACAAAATCCAGCCAGGAAGAGAAAAAAAATCTCTCATTTGATGGTTCCTGGTAATTAGCAAGAACAATTACTGCAGCATCCGGAATTTCCAATCCCCAAAGATGCTGGGGCCACACTTGAGCACACCAGGAATCAATTTAGAGAAGCCAAAATAATGCTATTAGGAGGGAAGCTTGCCCCGAGCGTGACATGTGTGTTTGCAAGCAAGCAAGCAAGCAAGCACACCCCGCCCACACCGCCCCTGCGCTGACCGCAGCAGCCTGCTTCCCGCCCTTCCCTGCGTCCACACGCACACGCCCGCTCATACACTCCTCGCCACGTCTTCACACATCCAGCGTCCATTCATTCAGCAAACATCAGCGACTGGGCCTGCTGTTTTGTTCAGGAGGTACAATGGTGAGACAGACAAGATCCCTGCACCCACAACGTCTGGTCAGGTTTGTTCCACGTGCATTTCATGCTGCCTTCCGTGTGCTGGGCCAGGTGTTGCATTGCAGAGATCAGAACAAGACAGCACCCGCTGCCAAGAATGTCACATCCACAAGGTATTGGATGCATTCTAGGTGGTGAAGCCCGTACCTGGCTCAAGGGGACACAGAAGAAAGAGGGCCTCTGTCCTCCTGGGGTGGGTGGGGCATCAGAGACTTCCTGAGCCAGATGACTGTGGAGCTGGGTTTGAGGAGGAAAAGAAGTTGGTCATAGTGGGTGGACATAGGTCAGAAGAACAGAAACAGCTCTTACACAGGCACCGTGCAATAAAGCCACGAAGGCAAGAAACAGGAGCTGATGCTCGGGGGCCTGGCAGCAGAGTGGCAGAGGAGTGAAGGAAGGAGCCACAGGAGATGGGCCTGAGGAGACTGCTGGCTGAAGGTCGTCACAGGTCTCAGGGGCTGGGGTATGGGTCGAGCAAATGGGAACTGGGGTCCGGGTGAGGTGGCTCACGGCTGTAATCCCAGCACCTTGGGAGGCTGTTGGAAACGGGTTTTATAGTGTTAGGAAAAATCCACACTGAGCCAATGGATCATTCAGCAAGGCTAGTTCACTTCCTGCAGGAAGGGTGCAACTAGCTGGCAGTCTTGCCACAAGAGCACACCTGAACAAGGAGACAGGGATATGTATAACTTTCATATGATGCAATTGTCCTCCTGCTGTGTCCAGTTTCCATTGGCCAGAACAGGACCTCACATTCTATGCTTGACCCGATTGGTTAAAAAACTTGGAAATTTCCAAAATTTCCTGAATAGACACAGGGAAAGATGACAAGGGAAAAGCGGAAGCTGGTCAGGAGATGTCAGGAGGGTTTCCAAATGAGGAATGGCAGCACCGGGGTGTGGAGTGCGCCCAGTTCGGACATGCCCGAGCGAGAAAAGGTAGCTGACTTAAGATGTAGCTGATTTAGAGAATATTTATACGTGGGTATATGTTTATGCTAATAGGGGATAATGGCCATAGAGCAAGAGATTGTAACTCCTTATAATGTAGTCTAAGATAGAAACTTTGAAGAACTTTCCCATCTCTCACAGAGGCCCCAAATTATCGCAGTAATGAAATGCTTCTCATGAGGAAGCATTCCTGTTTCTACCCCCACATTTGTGCCTTTCAAGCACTGTGATGCTTTTCCAATCTAGAAGGAGGAAACGGAAACCCTAGTTGCCATGGGCTTCCTTATAGTGCCTTTTTCCTAATCTACTGGCTGCTTGGTTACTGCCCTCGGAGCCATGCTCCCTCCCAACATGGAAAAGCTGCAGGAGCCCCAGCGCCACTCCAGTGCCAGTTCTGGTCCAACCTGCTCTCCAGTCCTTGCTGTGCAGGGTGGCACTTCCGGGCAAGCCCCATGGGGCCATAGAGGGGAGGCTCGCAGCCCACTCTGCCAACCCCTTGGTCTCCACCTGGCCAGCATCTTGGCTGTTCCCTGAAGGTGGTAGGAATCAGGGGGTAAATGCTGAGAAGTCTGGATGACAATGACAAATCTGAGGCCATGGTGTTTGTTGCAGCTGGAGGTAAAACAACGTGAGTCATTTAAACTGCAGGTTCCGGGTTGGAAGGAAGGCTCCAGCCATGAAAAGAGAAGGGAAGGGAAGGGGCAGGAAGAGGAGGCAGGTGGCTGAGCAAAGGGGACGAGGAGGGGAGGACAGTTCCAGACACTGAAACAGGACGTGCAAAGGCTCCGAGGGCAAGGAGAGCTCAGGGCAATGTAGGCCAGCCAGAGCATGGAGCAGGCAGGCCCAGGTGAATGCACGGGGTGGGCACAGGCAGCCTGCAGGCACCAAGGCCATGATGTGCTGGAGCCAGCTCCCACCTGCCCAAGAGATCTCATCACTCAATTTCCAGAAATGTGATAAACTGGCTATTAAACTGAGCCATTTAAAACAGTAATTTACAGCCAGGTGCGGTGGCTCACACCTGTAATCCCAGCACTTTGGGAGGCCGAGGCAGATGGATCAAAAGGTCAGGAGATCGAGACCATCCTAGCCAACATGGTGAAACCCTATCTCTACTAAAATACAAAAAACTAGCCAGGCGTGGTGGCACGCCCCTGTAGTCCCAGCTACTTGGGAGCCTGAGGCAGGAGAATCACTTGAATCCAGGAGGCAGAGGTTGCAGTGAGCAGAGATCGCACCACTGCACTCCAGCCTGGTGACAGAGCGAGACTCCGTCTCAAAAAAAAAACATTAATTTCTATCAAAGTACAATCAAATAAATTTTACTGGGAACAATGGTAATAAAAACCCAAAACTCCTTTCCTCTTAATGATTTTACTCTATTTGGTTATCACAGACATTGATAAACTATACAAATCGGGGCTTGATTTGAATAGTATTGTTGATTGCCTAGACCTATGAAGGTGAGGGAGAAAACGTTAATAACACAGATTCAACTGAAACAGGCTCACTGCCATTACAAGGTGAATATCACAAAAACAATTGTCAAGTTACACTTTAACTGTAGCCATAGGCTGGCTACAGGCAGAAGAGTTCAGCAAAAATCAGTGCAAGTCTTCTGTGGAACAGCTGGCTACATGGAATGGACTTTAAGGAATATCATATATCTTATTATTATTTGTAAGTTGGAGCCACTCATCCTGCAGGTCAGTAAAATGCATAATCACTTATACACACTTGTCTTTCTGGAAGCTGGCTTTCCAACACTCACCAGCACACTATGGCCTGAGAGCTACATTCAGTGTGTGGACTTCATCCCGGGTGAAGGGGATTGCCCTTCTGCTAGGATTGAAAGCACAGGCTGGGCACCGGGGCTCATGCCTGTAATCCCAGCACTTTGGGAGGCTGAGGGGGTGGATCACCTGAAGTCAGGAGTTCTAGACCAGCCTGGCCAACATGGTGAAATCCTGTCTCTATTAAAAATACAAAAATTAGCTGGGCATGGTGGTGCACACCTGTAACACTAGGTACTCGGATGGCTGAGACAGGAGAATCACTTGAACCCAGCAGACAGAGGTTGCAGTGAGCTGAGATCTCGCCATTGCACTCCAGCCTGGGCGACAGAGCAAGACTCTGTCTCCAAAAAAAAAGAAAGAAAGAAAGAGAGAAAGAAGAGAAAGAAGGAAGGAGGGAAGGAAGGAGGAAAGAAAGAACAGAGGGACCGGTCATTGGATTTGGGTTGTGGACACTGGTGATAAGGTGGAGAAGAGACAGGAGGTCACAAGCTAAGAGGCAGGGGGACCTGTGAGGAGGCGGGAAAGGTGCTGTGACACCATGCGTGAGCAGCTGAGTGGGGGATAAGCAGCATTGGGGTGGGGAGAGGGGAGGATGCCACCAAGAAGTCATGAACAAAGCCCTCCACCCACTCTCACAGGCCACGGCACATGGCCTGCCAGGCAGAAGCCTGGAACTCCTTACCCACGTCTCAGTGAGCGTGAGGCTGTTCTTTCAGGCCCATGGCTGCTCACTCGAGCTGTGAGTTGCCAAGGCCCAAGGTGACCTTATTTTGAAGACATTTGCCCCAGCTTCCAAAGCGAGGCATTCTAGAGCACCGGTGTCCACGCCGCACAGGTAGACCAGCTGCAGCCATCTGCCCTTGGCTATCCTCACATCTGCGGTTTTCACCTGACCTGTCTTTATCAGGCACACAGAAGCCACTTCTGAATTCCCTTGCAGCCTACATGTATCAGAGGCCAAGCACCAGCCTGGGTCGCCAGGGCTTGCGATGAGCACTCTTCCTCCCTCCCGACCCCAGCCTGATGGGGGATCCCCGCCCCAAAGCCCTTCAGAGGAAATCAAAGCTGGCGAGAGCCACACGGATGTTCAGAAGAAGTCTCTTTTCCCGGCAGCCTTCCACAGGCTGTGGGGCCTCCTGCCCTCTGCGCCCCCTACGCTGCGAGAGGCCGGCAGCCAATTCGTGGCATTGTCTGAAGGCCCTGCGTGGTGCCATTGCTGCGGTCTTTCATCCCCTTTGGCAAAGAACCCGCGCCATCGGGCCCTCTGAAGTGCGGAGACGGAGCGCTGATCTGCCGGAGAATGTGCCCTACAAGGTTAAGCGTGTTTGCCCAAGAAATACGGATAATGCTCTTAGCACGTATGACCTTTACGATATGAGGAACACTGTCCGTGACAAAAATGCCATGTTTTAAATGGTTGTCACACCAGGGTATCCGGTCATTAATCATGCTGCTTGTGAGTGACTATAGGCCCTGCCTGAAAAATCCTAGAGCCCCACGTGAGATTCCAGCCGGCCAAGGGCTGTGTGTGAACCCTGATTTCATTAGGATCTGCCTGGCCGACGGCTTCCTGGGCTGCGTGCTCCCAGGGGACTCCTGGAAAAGAGCCCGGCTTCTCAGCACCAAGGAGTGGCCACAGACTCCTTATTTTAGGGTGTCTTTGTGTCCTCGGAGCTGATAAATAACTCTTTTTTGATGCCTCTGCTGAGCCCGCATATTTAGTGCCCACAAACTGCATCTGAGGTGCCAGAAGCTCTTCGGCCCCTCTCCCTCCCTCTCTGGGCAGCAGAGGTGGGTATTGCTCAGTAGGAGAATGGCTGATGCTGGCCGCCGGCCCGACTGGAGAGAAGCTATAGAATTCAGCATTTTCACTTCCAAACGGGCATTTTCAAGGGTCTGTCAGTTCATACCTGCACAGCCCCAATCAAAGAACCCCCCAGACACCTGTGGGTCCCAAGCACGAGAAATAAGTCTGGTCTATGTCGAGAGGTGCTGGATGTGCAAAACACACATAGGATTTCAAAAGCTTGATGTAAAAATAAACCGCCTCATTCATCATTTTCACACGATCATGTTTTGGAGATACTGACTTAGATCACATGTATTATTATTATATAATTTTTTTTGAGATGGAGTTTTGCTCTTATTGCCCAGGCTAGAGTGCAATGGTTCAATCTCAGCTCACTGCAACCTCCGCCTCACAGGTTCAAGTGATTCTCCTGCCTTAGCCTCCCAAGTAGCTGGGATTACAGGCACATGCCACCACACCTGGCTAATTTTATGTTTTTAGTAGAAATGAGGTTTCTCCATGTTGGTCAGGTTGGTCTCGAACTATAGACCTCAGGTGATCTGCCCGCCTTGGCCTCCCAAAGTGCTGGGATTATAGGCATGAGCCACCACACCCAGTCAATCATATGTATGATTAAACTTCATTTTACCTCTTCTATTTGACTTATTTCTTGTGGCCACTAGAAAGTTTAAAATTGCTGATCCGGCTTGTATCTCACCTCTATCAGAAGCTCAGGCCAAATCCCCATGTAGAGAGCCACCCTGGGACTGGGGAAGTGGCTGGGAGGATGGAAGAGAAGGCCCTTCCATGCCCTGGGGGCAGGGTGCTCCCACTACCATTGCGGGGAGGCAGTGCTCACACGAGCATCTGTGCAGCAGGCACCTTTCGGGGTCTGTTTTACTGGCCTGACACTCGGGCAAGGAAAAGCCAAGATACATTGCACTTTATTAATCCACACTGAGTGATGTGTTTGGAGACAGGCAGAGGCAGCGAGGGGTACCCTGAGTCCCCCTTTGGAAGGGAATGGGGATAGGGAGCAGGCAGCAGGCAGAGGCACGAACCGCCAGCAAATGATGTGCAAATCTCCCCTGCCCCATAGTTTGATGCTTGGCTCTGTCCTGGGCCACTTCTTCTTTTTTTTTTTAATTCTTTTTTTTGGAGTCAGAGTCTCACTCTGTCACCAGGCTGGAGTGCAGTGGCATGATCTCAGTTCACTGCAACCTCAGGCTCCTGGATTTAAGTGATTCTCCTGCCTCAGTCTCCAGAGTAGCTGGGTTACAGGTGTGCCCCACCACGCCCGGATAATTTTTGTATTTTTAGTAGAGATGGGGTTTCACCATGTTGGCCAGGATGGTCTCGATCCCTTGACCTCTTGATTTGCCCACCTCAGCCTCGCAACATGCTGGGATTATAGGTGCGGGCTACCACGTGTCCTGGGCCACTTCTTAAAACCTGCACGAAGGGGCTGCTACTGCTGAACCCAGGGATGTCCTGACACCTTCTGGTGGCCTCCAAACCACAAGCAAGTATAACCCAATTTCCACCACTGTCTGAAGAAGGATGTAGGAAGCGCTGGTTCCCCCAGCCCTGCAGCCCTCACCAATCCCCACAGTGACCACGGGAGCATCTCTCCATCAGAGCCTTTCTGGATCCATTGCGGACACAGGAAGAGCAAGAGCATCACAGCTGGGCGGTGTCAGACAGTTTGGCAGAGTCTCTGTGAGTCAGACTCAGTGTTAGGTGCTGAGGATTCACAGCAAACGCATTACCCCTGGACCAGCATGTAACATGATCATCCCATACCCATTGTGAGGGACCAAAGGGGATCCTGGGATTTCTGAGGGCGTTTAACCCAACCTAAGGATTTGAAAATGCAGATGATGGAGATGGAGAAACTGGTGTCTTGGGTGTTTTAAAGGACAAATTATAGGTACACAGAAGAGGACAGTGGAAAGGGCATAAGGCAGGATATTGCAGAAGTGAGTTCCGGTGAACACGGCAGGGTCAACTGCAGGAAGTCTGTAGGGCAAGTGACAGTGGACCATCCAGGTTAAGTCAGGGAGCAGCAGGAGACAAGCCTGGAAAAGTCGATGGGGTCTGGGAAGGTCAGAAGAAGCCTTGAATGCCATATTCAGAATTTGATCTTCCTCCAATAGGCAATGGGTGCCACTGAAGGGCTATGAGCTGGGTAAGCAGCTTCCATTTAGATTTTCCAGAAATGGCTCTGGCATCAGGCACAAAGTTTGAGACCTGAACTAGAATGTTGGTATTAGGAAGAGAAAAGAGACAAAGATCCAAGAAGTATTTTAAAGATGTGACGGGCCAGACCCAGCATCAGAGTCAACAGGGTGGGCAAGGAAGAGCTGGCGTTGTGTGTCTCTCAGATATGGGCTCTGATCTTCAGGTCAGAGAAAACCACTGGCTGGCCTCAGTAGATCCCGGAGGCAGAAGTGACATCCACCAAGCCTGCCTCCCTGGGCCAGGGCAGCCTGGCAATCATGCGTCAGCCTCCTGCTGACCCCTCACCGGCTGTCAGGACAGTCCAGGGCAGAGAGGTGATGTCCAGGCTGCCCGAAGCAGCAGGTCAAACCCAGCTAAGTAACTAAATAAAGATGCGATTGTAATGATGATTAAATTGAAGCACCTCATTAATTTCATGTGAGAGGTGGGGAAAACACAAGATAGCACTTCCTGAAACTCACTGTTTTCCCGGCCCCGAGACATCCCCATGCCACGTCTTGTTGGGTCTAATTTAAGCATGCACATTTAATGGTTCAGTAAGTAAAATTGCCTTTATTGTTTGGAATGGTTTGTGCAATAATTTATGGGCTGGGCTGGTTCATTTGATGGGTCCCTATGATGGAGTAGGTGTCAGTCCTGAAGCGGGTATTTATATAAAGAACTCAGGGAAAATTCAGCCCTGAGGCCCAGGCAGCAGGGGCAGACTGGTGGATGCCACCCTGACCCAGAGAGGCAGCTGCACATACCCAGAACCGCTGCAGCCCTCACCGCTCTGGAGGGTCGAGGGGCAGGAGCCTGCTCAGCCTAAAACCCTTATTCTTTGGTTCTGAAGTCCCTGGCAGTGCAGCTTGGCACACGGAAACTGGGAAGAACCAGAAGCACTCCGAATGGGCAATGCCTAAATACACATTTAGGCATCTTTCCACCTATGTGCCCTGACCGCCAAGGCCTGAGACATCCATTACCCACTTTCTGACCCGGCCTGCGTCCTGGCCCTCCTCCTTGGATTCTGTGGGCAGAGGAGAGGTTTCCATTGCTAGCCCCAGCCCTGGCACACACTCCACACCCATGACTGCTGGGGAGAGCAGGGGATGGGGAAACTCATCCACAGAGAATAAGGGGCCAGCAGTGATGAATGGATATGACCACCAATTGGGCCAGACCCAGAAATAAGTTCTGACCCAGTCTGAGCAGGGGCCAGCGCTGGGGATAGAGTAGGTTGTAGCAGAAACTTGATCCTCTTTCATTTGGCCTGGGATAACCGGTGAACAGCCTTGAGTTCCTGCCAGCTGGAGCAGAAGAGGGGGGCTCAGGGATGGCAGGCTGTTTGATGCTGTTGATCAATTCCTTGACCCTGTCCCCCATTCTTTTTTCACCTCCCCATGTCCTTTTGAGCCCTCCTCACTCTTGCAAAAGAGAGAAGGAAGAAAGAGAAAGAAAGAAAGAAAGAAAGAGAGAGAGAGAAAGACAGAAAGAAAGGAAGAAAGGAAGAAAGGAAGAAAGGAAGAAAGGAAGAAAGGAAGAAAGGAAGAAAGAAAGAAAGAAAGAAAGAAAGAAAGAAAGAAAGAAAGAAAGAAAGAAAGAAAGAAAGGAAGGAAGGAGGGAAGGAAAAAACCAGTACTGAAAATTAAAACTGAGTAGAGAGAGAACATTTACCGCTGTGCCGAGGCGGGCAGATCATTTGAGATCAGGAGTTTGAGACCAGGCTGACCAACATGGTAAAACCCCATCTCTACTAAAAATACAAAAATTAGCCAGGTGTGTTGGCCCACACCTGTGACCCCAGCCACTCCGGAGGCTGAGGCAGGACAATCGCTTGAGCCGGGGAGGCAGAGGTTGCAGTGAGTGAGCCAAAATCGCACCACTGCACTCCAGCCCAGGTGACAGAGCGAGACTCAGTCTCAAAACAAATAAATAAGTAAAATATGTCACCTTTAAAGGGCACAGGCATTTTAATTCTGGTTTCAAAGATGCTGCTACAGGCACACAGCAAATGGGTGCTGCCTCCAGAGGGAAGGACGGCGAGTGTGGTGGGGAGCTGATAAGACGCCTCCCTCCCTGCACTCAGCTTGGGCCAGCAGCCTCCTTATTCCGGGAGGGAGCTACTGTGGACCCCACTGAGCCCCCCAGGCTCTGTCCAGGTTCTGGTTCACTGACCGCATCAGATTCCATTCCTGCCCCTTCCTCCCCTCGTGACTGACCCTGTGGTGGGGGAGGGTGGTGACTCAGTAAGCACAGCACCTCTCAATTTTCCACTGAGCATGCCCTGTGTGAATTATGTAAAGCCAGTGTGTGCTTCCAGGCCGGCGTAACCACACCCATGGCCCTCCCTACCCCGCCTAAAAGGGGGTACTCCAAGGGGAAGCCTGCTTATGTGAGAGGCAGCGTTGGAAAAGTGTGTTTCGGAGAGAAAAGCAAACCACCGTCCAAGCTGCATACCAAGCTCAGTGGATGAATGGCCAGGCTTCTACCTGATGCTGAGCTGTTGACAGAATAAGGAAATAAAATGAAGCTGCCTCTGCGTTTGCTTCTAGCTCACTTCTCCTTGTGGGGAGATGGGCCCCTCCAAAGACACTGATAACCACAGACTCTGCCACAATCCACTGTAACTGTGATGAAGACCGTGGCTACCCATCAAGGGCTCACTCACTTCCCGGCCGTGGAGTCCGTTTGGGTGGATGTTCTCATCTGTGCAGCCCACAGCTGGGCTCCCCAGAAGGCAGACTTTGGGCAAGGAGTTGAGTGCACGTCATTGAATTGGGAGAGGTATCCAGGAGTGGAGGCGGGAGATGAGGGTGGGGAGGCAACTGGTAAAATGGCTTGATCGGCCCAGCTGCGCTCCTGCCTCCACGGCCTGCTAGAGCATTTTCATTGATTGCCCTCCATCACCGGACCCAGTGGAGCACCACACAGGGGAAAGCTCAAACCAGCATCTCAGGCAAAATCAAGGCAAATGGCCAGAGGTTGACCTTGCAGGTCCTGTGTTGACCTTGCAGGACCTAGGTCCTGCAAAGATCTAGAGAGTTTACTGAGCAAAAAGTCCAGCTGACAAGTGCTGGTGAGGAGAGAAGTTGGAATCTTCACACACTGCCTGTAGGAAGGGAAAGTCGTGTAGCCAACCAAACTGTAAAATGGAAAATAGTTTGCTTGTTCCCCATAAGTTAAACATAGAATTGCCATATGACCCAGCAATTTCACTCCTAGAACTATACCCCCAGAAATGACAACGGGTTCAAACAAAAAGTCGTACACAGGTGTGTACAGCAGCAGCAAACAACCCAAACGCCTGTCCGCTAATGAATGGACGAACAAAATGTGGTGTAGTCACACAAGGAAACATGATTTCAGTCATAAAAAGTCATAAAGTGGCCCAGCACAGTAATCAGTCCTGTCATCCCAGCCCTACGGGAAGACAAGGTGAGCGGATCACCTGAGGTCAGGAGTTCGAGACCATCCTAGGCAACATGGCGAAACCCCGTCTCTATTAAAACTACAAAAGTTAGCTGGGCGTGATGGCACTTGCCTGTAATCCCAGCTACTCAAGAGGTTTAGACTCCAGCCTGAGTGACACAGTGAGTCAAAAAAAAAAAAAAAAAAGAAATAAAGTACTGATACGTACTATGCTTTAACATGGGTACATTCAGAAAACATTATGCTCAGTGAAAGAAGCCAGACACAAAAGGCCTCCTATTGCCGATTTCATTCCTATGAAAAGTCCAGAATAGGCAAATCCACAGACAGAAAGCAGATTGGTGGTTGCCTAGGGCTGCGAGGGTGGGGTGAGGTAGGGTGGAGGGGGAAGAAATGAGGTGTAATTGCTTAAGGGATACAAGTTTCTTTTTGGGGTGATGAAAATGTTTTGGAATTAGGCAGGAATGATGGTTGCACAGCACTGTGAATGTACTAAATGCTACAAAGTATCACTTTTAAAATGGTTAAAATGATACATTTTATGTAATGCATATTTTGTCATTAAAAAAGTAGCCACCCATCTTCTACCCCAGGAGAAGAGAGGAGCGGTATTGAGATTATAAACATTTACTGCACATAATTCAAAAGGGACAGTTAAAAAACATGTGAGCAATCAGGACTCTTTTTCATGCCCCAAATAGAGCCTGGGGAAAAACCTCAACCAATAACACTAAAATAATAAGGCCTAACAGCTGTGGGAATACGATTGTCTTTTGGGTTTACGTGTGGATAATCGAGAGTTAACTCTTAATAAAATAAAACGCAGGAGTAGTGGGAATAAAGATTACCTCCTTAGCCAACTGCCAGAGACCATATTCAGAAAATAATGACTCCCCTCCTACTCCCCTCATTTTATGGTATGAGAAGTAATTGTAGCCAGGCTATTCCCGAACTTCCAGGGGAAGGTAATTGTCAATCAAGATGAAAAATGTCATAATTTAAGCGTGTCCCAGCCTGACAAGAAGGTCCATATGGTCTTTCAGTGAGGCACGTAGAGCGGTGATTTACCACTGTCACCAGCCGACCGCTGTCTCCGAGACAGTCAAGGACTGCATGGGCTGGACGCTCACCTTCAGCAGCCAGGCCACTGGGTCACACTCCACGCTCAGCTGCAGAGACTTCCTGACTAGATGATGCCAATGACTGTGAGGTCCTTGATGAGTCCCCAGGGCCCAGGAAAAAAGAGGATTTAAAGAGATGATTCCCACCCAGAAAACATTAGGAGGAGAGAAAATGACGGGGAAAGAGGACCCAGGCTTAAAACGGGGGGTTAGGGAGGTTTCTGCCCCATGGCTGCCCAAAGTTTTAACTTTATAGCAAATAATAAACTCTGGATATTGGGAGGTCAGCCATATCTGGTTTGCTGTTGTTGCATTCCTGTGTTTTTTGTCTTATGTTTGGAGGTTTTGTTTGTTTCCTTTGTAAAGATGCTTAAGTGGGAATGGGTATTAAGGTGACCATATATTTTTGAGGTTGCCCTGGAAACCAGAAGAGAAGAGATGCCCTGAAACCTGAACCCAGCCAGGGCCTGAGGAACCTCTACACTCCTTTTGCCAGAAGGGGAATGTCATTTCAGGGCCCCCCACCCCCGGCCTCACCCACGTAAGCTATTGGCTAGACCCTGCCCCTCAACACACACTACCCCCCAACCGGGAAACTGGAGGGTCCATTTTCAGATGCCCTAAAAGCAGTAATTACAGGAGTTTGGGGTTAGAAAAATCACTGAAACAGAACCAAACTCAACTGTCCTGGTGTGTCTGGCATTCAGCTTGCAGAAGGTGCCCTGCCATGTGTCCCTCAAGGAAACCCAGCACGGTATTTGGTGACCATCCTTTACTTCCTTTGCCTCCTTCTCAAATCTCATGCTCAGGGGCTTAAACTCATGACTTCTGAGGATGAACACAACCCAGATCTGGTTCCGGCTCCTCCTCCTCTGGAGCTTGCCATATGCAAGCCGGTGTGCACACGCACATACACACACGCACATGCACATACGTGTACACACATGTGCACACACACGTGCACACACAAACATGTGCACACACGTCTGCACACACATGTGCCTATGCACACACGTACACTCATGCACGCATGCACATAAGTACATACCACACACACATGCATGCACATGTACACACACGTGCACATGCATACACTCATACAAATATGCACACACATATACACACGTATGCACACGCACTCACATGCACATTCACAAAAATACATGCACACACGTGCGCATACACATGCACGCACTGGTGCTGTTGTTTTTTAAGTAAACATCATTTGACGCCCTAAATGCACAGCAGGGGCTCCCCTGACTGTGGACGGCTTGTCCTCCCCTCACTCTCAGGTCCACTGGGCCAGGGGTGTCAGAGTTTCTCCCAAAAATCAGGAGATTCGGGAAGCTCCTGAAACATCTGAAGACAACAGCGGGAGATTGCAGAGCATGTGTCCAATGCAGAGTGTGCGCGCGTGCACGCGCGCGCACACACACACACACTCTCTCTCTCTCTCTCTCTCCTCTCTCTCTCTCTCTCTCCTCTCTCTCTCTCTCTCTCTCTCTCATGCCCTCCCTGCTCTCAGGAGCCCCCACCCCACACCCCACACCTCACTGCATCCAGTCCCGTTAACTGATCGCTTCTGCCATCATATTCAAGGCTGTTCAGCAAACCTCCTTCTTTTGTTTCCTCTTCCCCGTGCTGCTCAGCCATCCTTCTGAGAGGCCTGCTTTGATTAATATCAGCGCTCCCTCCCAATCTCTTTCCCAACCATTTTAAAGGGCAATTCCTCTTTTCAGCAGGGGCATTGATCAATTGATACCAAGTAGGGGTCGGGATCAATATGGTTCCAGGGTCTTTGGATGCTGGGGTTTGATATCTTTTTCTTCCCCAGTCCTCCCCCTTCTACTAACCAGACCCAGAGCTTCAAGTTCGACTGGAGGGGCTTCTAGGACGCATTGCTGGGGCCCCCAAGAAGCTCAATGACCTTTAAAACAATGTGATAATCAGCTGGGCGGGACAGCTGCCAAAGACCATCCCGCTAATCCTAGGTGGCAGCCCCCTCCCTTCCCCCACCTCTGAAGCTTCCTGCTCCGGTAGCAGCCCCTCTCATTGGAGAAGCCAGCCTCCCTGATCCCCTGGCTTGCTAGGAGGAGGACACCAGCCCAGGTGGGCAGGAGGGTGAGCCCCTGCCGGCCCTCCCACATTCGCCCTCGCTCCATCCCGCTGCTTCTCTCCTGTGCTCCCAGATCTGCTGTAACTGACATTTTCCATCTGACAGGTTCTGTTTTCCCTGCCTCTGGTTGCCAGGGAAACAAGCGAAGAGGACCGCAGCCAGGGAGCTGTTAGCTGCCTTTTTAAGGCGCCCTGGACATAAACAGCACTTTCCATAATGGAAGCTGGGCACGAAGCTTAGAGAAACAAAACAATACAGAAGAGGAGGCCAAAGTGGGAAAAAGTCAGGGTGGGGACCCCCACTAGGTAAATGGGAGAGTCAAAGAAGAAAGAAAAATCCTAGAAAACCTCACACCCTTGGACAAAACCAGCCCCTTCCCTGAAAGGTCTGACTCTCTCCTTGATGTGCAAAACGGGAGAAACTGGACCCCCAGACCCCTACCTCGTAATGTCTTCTATGAAGCCAACATCTCTGCAGCCAAGCCTCAGCCTGGCTACAGGGAACTTGGGCTCTACTGAGCTGCAGGGGAGCTATGAGGATTGACTCACCCTCGGGGCTAAAAGATGCTCTAAGGGAAGTGATGGGATCTGCCTTCAATCTGGAGACCACGCAGGCCTGTCCTTCCATAAAGGTTAGAGGTTTTTTGTTTTTTGTTTTTATCTTGAGGGAAGCTTGCTCCCTAGGCAACCAGGAGGCCTGCTGCTGGAGTTTTAAGAGAAAATGGCTGAACCGTAAAGCAGGGGAGGGGAAGGGAGGGGAGGCTGTCCTCTTCTTTCAGAAAACTTACTGGGGTTGGGTAGACAGAGATAGCTGTCACTCATCCTTGGGTCTTCTCAAAGCTGCCCTTGCTATGCATGTGTGTGTGTGCATACATGTGTGTGCATGAGTATGAGCGTGTGTACATATGTGTATGTATATGTGTGTAAGTGTATATGTGTGCATGTGTGTATGTGTGTGCACGTGTGTGAGTGTATGTGTATGCATGCATGTGGGGTGTGTGTGTGTATGCATGCATGTGGGGTGTGTGTGTGTATGAGTGTGTGTGCATGTGTGTATGTGTGTGCACACTTGAGTGTGTGTGCGAGTGCGTGTGCATGTGTGTGTCAGTGTGTGCACAGGCACCTAAACACATGGGCATACTCGGGTGGGCCTAAGTAAGCCCAGTGGAAGCAGGCGATGTTCACTGGGGAGCCGCCACAAGCAACACACCCGTTTCTTTTCCACTCCTCTCTTTCCTCCGCCTTTATTTTCGCCCCCAGCAACCAGATAATGACTTCTTGCTCTTCTCCACGCCACCTCCACCAGACTCTGCCCATCTCATCCCAAAACCTCAGTCTGAGTCTCCCTCTGTCACCCAAGCTGGAGTGAAATGACGCAATCTTCACTCACTGCGACCTCCACCTCCCAGGTTCAAGTGATTCTCCTGCGTAGCTAGGATTACAGGCATGCACCATCACGCCCAGCTCATTTTTTTTGTATCTTTAGTAGAGACAGGGTTTCCCCATGTTGAACAGGCTGGTCTCAAACTCCTGACCTCAAGTGATCTGCCCACCTTGGCCTCCCAAAGTGTTGGGATTACAGGCGTGAGCCACCACACCTGGCCTGTTCCTTATAGTTTTCTTAATACCATTTTCTTTTCACTAGCTTACTTTATTGTAAGAACACATCACATAACACATAAGACATACAAAGTAGGTGTTCATTGACTGCTTGTGATATTGGTAAGGCTTGTTGAGGAATTGAAAGTTATACTCAGATTTTCCACTTCATCAGGGATCCCTAAGGGTCGGTGTCCCTCACCCCCACATTGTTCAAGGGCCTCCTGTAAGGTCGTACTGCTATTTTTACACTTATAAAAATAAAAAAGAAAACCCAGGGCAATTCCAATGAACTGTTGTGAGATGCTGAGGGGCCTGAGAGGTAGGGGCTCTTAGAGGTGCTGACATGGGCGTGCAGGCTGGACAGAGGAGAGGGGTTTTGTAAAGGACAGACTGCCAAGATGATGCAACTGGGCAGATGCCAGGGCAGGTAGAGCTGAAACAGCCCAGCTCGCCATGCCTCCCATCCAGTCTCCCGTCTTTCCACTTTACCATGATGTGCACTTGGCAAGATGTGGGCTTCAGTGACCAGCCATCAGCTCCTGCCTCATCTCCTCCGGGGATTCAGGTCATGTGTGGCCAAGTGATGGAGACTAGCAATGGCTCCTGCAATGCCCAATACTGTTAATAACAGAAGAAACAAAATTGCATTGATTTGGGGGTGACTGGGAGGGTCTCTAGGACCACAGCCAACCTCTCCAGCTAGGCTGGAGCAAAGGCGTGACTCTGAGGGTTTGACTGAGATCTCCAGCGCCACCCCAGTGCAGACACCATTGATGTCTGTGAGAGGGCCCCCAACACAATGGTGCCAAGCGGCCAGGCAGAGTGAGACAGCTCTGAGCTCACAGAAGCAGACAGTTTAGGAGCTACCTCTGCATGATTCCCACCCTCAGAAACCTCCTGCTCTTCTTCCCAGAAGCAAAGGGCACTGACTTGTTATATGTGCCAAGGTTGCCTTAGGAGGCTCGGGATCATTCCAGTATCCAGGTGGCCAAATCCCAGGGACAAGAATTATAATGCATGCATCTCATTTGCATCGCACTTTAATTCACAGAGTGTGTTCCATCCTTCATGTATTTTGTCCTCTCCATTACCCTGTCAGATAAGCAGGGAAGACATATGTTTCCCTTTCCTGTATGTGCATCGTGCTTGGACAGCTCACTAAATGGGTTGTCAAATGATTACAGAGGGAAACTGAGGCCCTAAAACCTTAGGTCAACTGTCCAAGAGGCCGGAGTCAGAGCAGACCCAAAAGGAGTTGGAAGACTTCAACTTCTAAGTCAGGACTCTACTTGGACACTATCATCTTCTAGAAGACATCCTTGATGATGATGATGATGATGGTGATGGGGGCTTGTATAAGATTCATGTTGTGCAGGTTCACAATAGATAACGAAGTTGGAGACGGGATCAAGAACCAGAATGACGAGGATCTTGGATGTCCATCAAGGTCAGAAGTTTCCACATTTCTCAGGAGCAGTGTCTTCAGCAGGAAGTATATAGTGGATCGAATAATGGTCTCCGAAAGGTGTGTTCACGTCCTCATCCCCAGAACCTGTGACTGTGCTCTTATTTGGAAAAGGGTCTCTGCAGATGTAATGCCTCTGCAAAATGGGATCATTTTCATGTACTTCCCACAGCTGTTATGAAGGATAAATTCAATCAGATAATGTGCACAACATGTTCAGGAAGATGAACACGTCAAACTCTCCATGGACGGCGGTGATGATGATGATGACGGTAAAGATGATGATGATGGTGATGGTGGTGACAAATGTGATGGTGGTAGTGGTAGTGATGGTGATGGTGATAGTGGTGATGAGGGTGATGGTGATGATAGTGACGGTGATGGTGGTGGATGATGGTGATGGTGATGGTGATGGTGGTGGTGATGGTGATGGTGATGGTGGTGATGATGACGGTAATGATGTGGTGATGATGTGGTGGTGGTGATGATGGTAATAGTGATGATGGTGATGGTGATGGTGGTGATGGCGATGATGATGGTGATGGTGGTGATAGTGATAATGGTGATGGTGATGGTGGTGGTGATGGTGATGGTGTTGATTCTGGTGATGATGATGGTTGTGGTGGTAGTGGTGGTGATGGTGATGGTAATAGTGATGATGGTGATGGTGATGGTGGTGATGGCGATGATGATGGTGATGGTGGTGATAGTGATAATGGTGATGGTGATGGTGGTGATGATGGTGATGGTGATGATGGTGGTGATGGTGATGGTGGTGGTGATGGTGATGGTG
>NW_016107351.1:5415267-5424093 GCF_001604975.1 Cebus imitator | reverse complement strand
GTGGTGGTGATGGTGATGGTGATGGTGGTGGTGATGGTGATGGTGATAGTGGTGGTGATGGTGATGGTGATGGTGGTGGTGATGGTGATGGTGTTGATTCTGGTGATGGTGATGGTCGTGGTGGTAGTGGTGGTGATGGTGATGGTGGTGATTATGGTGATTATCATGGTGATGGTGATGATGGTGATAGGGATGATGATGGTATGGTGATAGTGGTGTATGATGGTGATGTTGATGGTGATGATGGTGGTGATGGTGATGGTAGTGATGGTGGTAGTGATGTGGTGATGATGTGGTGGTGGTGATGATGATGGTGGTGATGGTGATGATGGTGATGGTGGTGATGATGGTGATGGTGATGGTGGTGATGATGGTGGTGGAAATGGGGTTATGGTGAAGAAAACAAGGGGTTGAAATGGGCAAGACTCCCAAGAGGCTGCAGGGCTCATTTAGGGGCCTAGAGAGTCCACAGGAAGAAATCTACATTCTCCAGCCTTTCCAGGTAAAGCAAGCTTGTTGTGACCGCACTAGAACAGCACCTATAATGCCCAGGTCTCCAGGACCATGCCAGGAACCCACCTGGAGAAGCTATTTTCCTTTGCCACCCATAGAAAACCTTTGGGCGCCTTCACCCCGGGACACCAACAACCCCACCATCAGCCCTTCATTTCTCTTTCCTTTCCTGGATCAAGGAGCACTGCCAGGCTGCCTCTATCCAGATAATTGCCTTTGTTATGTTAATTGTGCAAGTGTCCCCCCTCCAATTCTTTGTCAGGCAGTGATTCCTATGTATTGCTAAATATACAAATGCATGACTCACACAGCTTCTGGCATGGGTAAAGGAAAGAGAACATGCATGGCCTTTCTGCTCTTTGGAACCTAGCCAGGGCACCAATCCAGGCTGAGGGGCTGAGAATAAGCTTGTCCCCAGTTGCAGAAGGACAGAAAACAAAAGGCCCGGATGAGACAGAGGGCTCCAGGCTGGTCAGCTGCATCTCCGGGGCAGGACACCACAGTTATGAAATCTTTTGCATCGCTTGCTCTGCTATTTGGGGCATTACCTTGTGAAAGGCTGAGATCTCAGCTCCTGTTTAGGTAGGATCTTTTGTATTCCACACCCACATGCTCATAATAGCCTCCATGTGCCCAGATGTGCCTGCTACTCAGAGGCCCTCCACAACCTTGCACCAGCGAGGGGCGGGATAAATCTGCAGGACATCAGCCTCATCCAGAAAAGGAGGATGGCCCCATTCTCACCCCTGCCCCATGATTGCCCCAGCAGTCCACATGTCCCTGGCCTGGGGATGCTTGTGCAGCTTGGACTTCATTTGCTTCAAGGACAGACCCTGGGGCCAAGAAGCAGCACCTCATGCCAGTGAAGAGACTCTAGACTCTAGAACTGGCAAGTCCAGCTCAGGCAACCTCTGCTTTTTTGTCGTCCAAATGGGAGCAATTAACAGACACCCTTTGAGGGTGATGTAAGGGTTAAGGAGGAGAGAAACTGCAAAGCCACCAGCCCAATGCCTGACCCCGGGAGAAGCTTGATCAGTGTCATTGCTGAGGAGCACATATTGTTTTTCTTATCATATTCACGTTCCCAAATCCAGAGGTAGTCTGGCTGGGCAGAGCCATACTTTGCTCTCCCAAATTCAAGGCCCACTTCTCCCCATGCTCACCTTACACTGGGGCCTTCTGCTTCCTGGGCATTTTAGCCTCTGAGTCTGGGGCAATCACAGGGGAAGGGCGGTCAGCCGAAAAGTAAACGCTGTAAGTCCCTGCCCCTGGGACACAGCAGCTGAAGAAAGAAAGCTTCCAAGAGAATTTGCTTGGCAGCCGAGGCCCTCTGATGAATCAGGGCCCTTTTCTGATGACTTACTTTATTCTAGGCGACTGGCCGAGCCATAGCTCACTTCCCTCCAGGGTGCTGAGCCGGCAGGAACAGGCACGCGGAGGAGGCAAAGGGAGATGGAGATGGATTTGTGCTTAGAAATGAGATGCGGAGGAGTCCGCCTCAGGTCCCCAGGGAAATGCTTGGGCTGGAGCTGAGGGCCTGGACGTCAGTCTCATGCATGAGGACCATCTGCCAGGGCCACCACCTCCTTCCTCCTGAGGTGTCCTCCTCCCCAAATGCTCCGTCTCCCTGCAAATCGTTCCAGCTCTCTGTGGTCAGTGTGCAGAGAGGGATTTGGAAATGGGGTGAGGATGGGTGGGGCCAGATAGAATACAGTGAGAACAATGTCTCGGGGCACTGTGGGGTCTCTGAGGTGCTCTTCATTCATTCAGCAAAATTTGCCAAGCATTTACTCTTTCAGGTGTGGCATTCAGTGTCACACTGAATAAGGGAAGGTGGTCCTGGGGGTCAGGAAAGGAAATGAAGCCACACACAAGCAACCCATCCCTAACCTGAGCACTGGCAGAAAGTAGCAGGGACAGGCCTTCCAGGAAGAAAGTTGCCGTGTCCCAGGAAAGCTCAGCTGTCAAGCTTGCTGGGCCCTCTGTGGGAGGATGGCAAAAGCAGAAATTGACCTCATTATCAATGAGGATGGCCCAGGGAGACAGATGGTGCCTGTCTCCTCACCCGGGCGGAGCTCCTCACCTGGCTGGTGTCTATTTCAGTGAAGTCTGGGCTAATCCAGCTGTCAGAGTCTATGTGTCACTCGTATTCTTGTAGGTCATAGAGTACTTGTTGGATGATCAGGCCCAGCCAGCAGCCACTGGGATATCAGCCACAACATGGGGGTAAGGTTCAGGGCCAGCACCAATGGGGCTTGGCTTTGGGGTGGTGGGTGTCTATGGACTGTACCCTGGAGAGCCCCCAAAGACTATAGCCACCTCGCAGGCCTTCTTTACCCCAAAAGCATGTGATTTCCAAAGCCAGGTCATAAGCACATCTTCCACTTGCTGTTTCTTGCATCCCTTCCTCTGGGGAAAGAGCTGCCATATTGTGATAGCACTCAAGAGCCCCGTGGAAAATTCCACATGAAGAGGAACTGAGGCCTCCAGCCAACAGCCAGCAACCACTTGCTCACCACATGAATGGGCGTCTTGGAAGTAGTCTCTCCCACCCCAGTCAAGCCTTCAGACAACTCTAGCCCTGCCAACATCTTGACAAAAGATGCCAACCTAGAACCACCCAGCTAGGCTGCTCCTGAATTTCCTGAGTCACAGAAACTATGGGCAATAACAAAGAGTTATTATTGTTTAAATCCCTTAAGTTTTGAGGAAATTTGTCATACAGCTATAGATAATGAATACAGGGAGGTTCCATTCAGGTAGACATTCCTGAGCTTTGATCTTTCCTTGACCCTAGGAAGCAGGTGTTTCACTGAGCCTCCCACCTTACAGTCCTCTTCCCTGTACCTGTCTTGTCTCTTCCATCTAGATCTTCTTGTCTATGCCACTTTATTTGTGATTTTCTCTATTTGGGGCCATTTGGAGACTTTTTTAGAGAAGATTGTCATTTTTAATTTTTTTAAGCCAAAATGGCCTGTAATCACCTTTTAATTATACATATAAGCTACAGACTGTGATATGGTTTGGCTGCGTCCCCAGTCAAATCTCATCTTGAATTGTAATAATCCCCATGTGTTAAGGCAGGGCTGGGTGAAGATAATTGACTCATGGGGGCAGTTTCCCCCATACTGTTCTCGTGAGAGTGAATACATCTCACGAGATCTGAGGGTTTTATAAAGGGGAGTTTCCCTGCACACGCCATCTTGCCTGCTGCCATGTAAGATGTTTTGCTCCTTATTCACCTTCCGCTGTGATTGTGAGGCCTCCCCAACCACGTGGAAATGTGAGTCAATTAAACCTCTTTCCTTTATAAATTACCTTTACAAATTAGTCTTGGGTATGTCCTTATTAGCAGTGTGAGAACAGACTAATACAGGTGGGAAGGGGCAAGGACAGAGAAAAGCCCAAAATTAAACCTCTGAGTCAGAGAGGGGCACATCCTGGCAGAAAGCCAGTTCCTAAATTGGGTACTCCTTATCTAACTTGGGAGTTAAGTAGGACTTTCTTGTTATTAAGATGGTGGACTTTTAGAATGTTATTTTTATCATTTGCCTGCCAAAATAGGTTCTATCTTCTTGCCCCTCTGGGATACACTGTTGGAATTACGGCCTCCAATTAATTCACACCTGCCTGTCCCCATGCCCTGAGTAGCCCCCTCCTTGACTGATTCTGGGGTTGGCCATGTGCTTGGCTTTAGCCAATGAAAGAATGGCAAGTGTGTCACCATCAGAGGCTTCAAAAGTGCTTGTGCACTAGGAGCCCTGGAATTACCTTGAGAAGAAGCCCAGTTCAAGGTAATTCCAGGGCTCCTAGTGCACATGGAGGATGAGAGGCCACATGGAGCAGAGATGGCCATCTCAGCTGCGATCCTAGACCAACAAGCCTGCCACCTGCCAGAAGGCAAGCGCAGCCACCCCAGACTGCCAGCGCCAGCCGGGCCAACAGCTTACCACACAAATCAGCCAAACGGCCTAGAGAAGAACTGCCCGGCCAATCCACAGGAAACAGAAATAATACATGTTATTTTAAGCCATTAAATGCTGAAGTGGTTAGTGACCAGTACTCTCCCCAACCTCTACCCAACCATGTGTTGCTGGAGGACAAAAACTCTGTTTTATTTACACTTGTATTTCCATTCTATGTCTTTCCATGTATTTGCATTTCCATTGCATGCCCTGCACATGTATGGGCATGCATATGTACCTGCATATAACACACGCACATTTAAACATGCATGTATGTACATGCAACATGTGTGCACACACACTTCTCTCACACACTTACCTCCTAAATTAATTGTAGACATGAATTTCTTTCTTTTCAATTTTTTTTTTTTTTTGAGATGGAGTTTCACTCTCATTGCCCAGGCTGGAGTGCAGTGGCATGATCTCGGCTCACTGCCTCCTGGATTCAAGTGATTCTCCTGTCTCAGCCTCCCAAGTAGCTGGGATTACAGGTGCCCACCACCACATCCAGCTGATTTTTTTTTAATAGAGATGGGGTTTCACCATGTTGGCCAGGCTGGTCTTGAACTGCCAACCTCAGGTGATCTGCCCGCCTCGACCTCCCAAAATGCTGGGATTACAGGAGCGAGCCACCATGCCCAGCCTCTTTTTAATTTTCATTTTAGACTCAGCAAGTACGTGTGCAAATTTGTTATGTGGATCTATTTCATGATACTGAACCCTTAGAGTCTACTGACTCAGTCACCCCAACAGTGAATATAGCACCCGATAGGTAGTTTTTTAAGCCCTGGCCCCCTCCCTCCTTCCCTACCCACTTCTGGAGTCCCCATGTCTACCATTCTGTCTTTAAGGCCATGTGAACCCAGTGTGTGGCTCTCACTTATAAGTAAGAACATTACTGCATGACATCCAAACATCCCTTTCCTGCTGGGATTTTCACTGCACCTTCAGTGCCTGGCAGCCCCGGACAATAGGCATAGATGCCCTACATTCTGAGACTTTAGAGAAGGTCGCTCTAAACGCCAACCAGGACACAGTCCTTCCCCTTCCGGCGCTTCAACACCATAGACAGGTGGCGGAAGTGAAGAGCTGGGCAATGACACCTGCAAGAGGTGGTGACGGAGGCCTCACAGGGCCACAGAGACTGCCCTTTAATCCCTTTTCCAGGGGTAGAACTTATGGGGTCCCAGACCATCTGTGGAACTACCTCTGTCTACACAGCCGAGACTCCCACTTGGCTGGGACCTGAGTGAACTTAGCTTTGACCAAAGTTTCTCATGGCAGCCTGAGTGACTTTTTATCATCTGTGTTGTGATCTGAGCCTGAGAAATAGCAGCCTGCCTCCCCCTGCCCCCTAACAACAGGGCGCTTAACTCACCATCCTCCACGTAGACCACTTGGGAGAGCTTCATTCTGAAGCAGCCCGCTATTCAGAGCTGCTTGCCAGAGACAGGCAGGTTAGACAGAAGCCTCGCCTGGCATCTGGGTCTATACCAGGCTTGGTGTCTTCCTTCCAGTCCTGCAGTCTCCAGCCTGGTGGCTGGTCCCAGGAAAGCCTTCCTCCAGCCCTGTGAATGCCTGGCACCTGGCATTATTCCCCTTCCCTCGGTCCCAAAGGCCCAAGCCAATTCTATGTGAGATGCTCGGGAACCACTGCTTTTAACAAAATGTTGCCCCTAGATTCAGCTCCAATACTGTTTGGGTGTGTAAGTTGCTGTCAGCTGGATGAGGGTAATTGGACAACATAGATAACATTTCAAAGTGATCATTCCATTGACATAGCACTTTTCCAAATTTACCTTCAAGTGTACAAAGTTTAAGAATATCTGGCCAGGTGTGGTGGCTCACGCCTGTAGTCCCAACACTTTGGGAGGCCGAGACAGGCAGATCACAAAGTCAAGAGTTCGAGACCAGCCTGATCAACATGGTAAAACCCCGTCTCTACTAAAAATACAAATATTAGCAGGGCATGGTGGCGCCGCCTGTAATCCCAGCTACTCAGGAGGCTGAGGCAGGAATCATTTGAACCTGGGAGGTGGAGGTTGCAGTGAGCCAAGATTGCACCACTGCACTCTAGCCCAGGTGACAGAACAAGATTCCATCCCCCCCAAAAAAAAGGAATATTTAATTCAGTGTTGCTTATAATAGCAAAAGAAACTGGGAGCAACCATCATCTGTGCCCCCAGGACAAGGCAGACCCTAAGAGCAAGTGACCAGAGGGAAGAGGCGCCAAAGAAATGGAGTTTGTTTGTTTGGGAATATTTTTGGCCAATTAGAATACATACTTTTTAGGGTCTGAGTAGAATACTCAAATATTACCTAATAATGCTTATGTTTTATTTAGTTACATATTTTAAAACATGTTATATAGAATCATAATTTAGAAATGTTGCTTTTTTTCAACCCCTATATTTTGTGAAATAACTTCTTCCTGTTCATTTTTAACTGAGTGTCCTGGGCACCGCCAAATCCCCTTTTGGGTCATTGAGCAATTTTCAGGATGCACCATCTCACTAGAAATTTCACTCTGGGCCATGGAGGGATATTTACTTCATGTGAGGACAGGGTTTCATTTGATTTTCTTTCATTCATTGGTCTTGCAGGGGAATATTCATACTTTCCACAGGAGAGGTAGCTACTGTGTTGCTTTTTTTTTTTTTTTTTTGGCAGGGTCTCTCTCTGTCGCCCAGGCTGGAGGGCAGTGTTGCCATCACTGCTCACTGCAGCCTCAACCTCCCAGCCCTAAGTGATCCTCCCACCCGCTCCCAAGTAGCTGGGATTACAGGCATGCACCACCAGGCCAGATAATTTGTAGTATGGTTTTTGGTAGAGACCGGGTTTCTTCATGTTGCCCAGGTCAGTCTTGAACTCCCGGGCTCAAGGGGCCCCTCAGAATGCTGGGATTATGTAATATACTTTAAAATAATATTTAAAGTTGTTTACAATACCATTGATTAAAGTCTAATAGACCAAATGTAAAATAATCTTTATTTTTGAGGGAATTATTTTTTAATTTTTACTTATATTAACTTATGCACAATAAATGTCTATCAATAAGGGTTTTCCTTAATCAGCTTTGGCATACCCATGCAATGGAGTACTATATCACCTTTAAAAAGAATGAGAGGTCTTGAACACTGAAAGATACCTACACTGTATTTCTGAATGAAAAGAGCAAACTGCAAAACAATATCTACAGTACGATTCTATTCTTAAAAACATGTATGTTACCATTCACAGAAAGTGATACAGATTAAAATATGTCATATTACTGAGAGTTCCTGAGACGGATAGGGTTGAGAAAGCTTTCACTTTCCTTTATATATTTCTGTTGTCCCAAAATTTTCTTATAAGTGAGTATAGATTCCCTTTACAGTTATAAAAAAGGTTAAAATTAAAAATAAATGTATTGTGCCAATCCTAAAATTACCAGCCGTGAGTTGCTCATCAGATTAACGTGATAGACTTCACGAAGCTTAACATTTATGGCTAAATTATCATTTCTGCTGTGTGGATAATGCCACTTCATAAATATACAGGAAATCAAGTGGATTTCCAAAATCTCTACAAATTAAAGGAAACTGAAGACCCTGGCATGATTCTCAGATGTTTCCATTGTAACCCCCTGAACTAATCAGTGAGGCCATGAGAACCCCAGGGCTGGGACGTTCTTGAAGAGCCTTCCTGGGATTGCAGCCAAAACCGCAGTTGCATTCTCTCTTCATGAGCCCACAGGCCCACCAGAGATCCCTGCTGCATTTGTCAGATGTGCCAGGGGACAGGCTCGTTGTGGCCAACCAGTCCTCCACCGAAAGCTAGAAAGCTGGGTAACGTGAGACCTCCAGGAGCTCTTAAGCCAGGGGGACTTGACCAGGCGGCCAGGACCCCAGAGTGAAGGGGAAGCTCGAAGGCTCATCATGACTTTCTATACTTCTTTCCTTCCTGGGGTGTCCGTCGATCCATAAATGGCTTGGATGGAGGGCCAAGAAGCTTACCAGGCAACTGCTCCTACCAGACGGAGGAACTGAGCGATTTCACCCACCCCAGGGGGCTGAATGCCAAGCATTGGAATTCAGATCTATTTAGGAAGCCAGGATTTCTAGGGATCAGGAGACAATGGGATCCCCAGAGAGAAAAGACGCTGCCCAGAGAAGTAAATTCCACATACTGGGCCGCTGTTGCTTGCAAGGCTTTCAGTGGTTTAGAAGTGGGACAGGCCAAGAGGAGGAGGAGGTGGGGAGGCAGAGATACTGGCTGGGAATTGTCAAACCTGACAAAAGACATCAAGACACGTGTTTAAGAAGCACTTAGAACTCCAAGCAGAAGCATTATAAACATACACGCGTGC
>NW_016107351.1:5397829-5413368 GCF_001604975.1 Cebus imitator | reverse complement strand
AAAAAAAAAAAAAAAAGGAAAGAATTCATTGTCAACATCTCACACTAAAAGATAGGTAAAGAGGAGATTTGTGAGCAAAGGAGTATAATCCCAGATGGAAACCCCAAAAAAAAAAAATAAGGCAATTAAGAAAATCCCTGGAAAAGGTAAACATTTGGGCAAAATAAATGAGTTTTGACTATGTAAAACAAAATGAATAGACAACAAAAATTCAAGTTAAAACATATAAAGGATTAAATTACAAGGAAGGAAGAGCATAAGAAGGCAGGAGGGGTCAATAGTGTGACAGCTTTCCAAAGTTCTGGCCTTGCCTGGAAGTGGCAAAAGCATTGCTGTATATTAGTCTCCAGTAAATCAAGGATGCATGCGATAGCCTCCAGCCGAATCACTACCGCAAGAACAGCAGTTTCACCAACAAGCTAATGACGGAGGAAGTGAGATAACGGGATTTATTCATTTTATCCAAAAAAAAAGGAAAGAAAGGAAAGAAAAAAATGAGCATAGAGTAGATGAGATAAATATAGAACCCACAATAAAATGGGAGGTCTAAACCCAAACAAATCAGTTACTGGATTAAATGTTCGACTAATATGCCAACGTTTATTACACAATATATAACAAGTGTTAAAGGTTGGAGTAGCCGGGTGCCGTGGCTCACACCTGCAATCCCAGCACTTTGGGAGGCTGAGAGGGGTGGATCACCTGAGGTCGGGAGATCGAGACCAACCCAACCAACATGGAGAAATCCCATCTCTACTAAAAATACAAAATTAGCTGGCTGTGGTGGCACATCCCTGCAATCCTAGCTACTTGGGAGGCTGAGGCAGAAGAATCGCTTGAACCGGGAGGTGGAGTCAGGTTGGACTAATAAGCCAAAACTTGGACTGAAAACTCCAATTCAAAGGTGAAGATTTTCAGGCGCTGTTATTTTCAATCCGACTGTACGCTCCTGACATCACAGAAATGCTGCAAGGCGAAGGATGGAAAACAGCTCAGGTTTATTTCTGGCTCCTCTAAGGGGCACCAGGTGCTGGGTGGCCTCTGGGGCATGACGAGGCCATCCTCCCCCATGGCCTTGGTGAGCCTCACACAAGCATTCAGTGCTCCCTACGGGATGTAGTCAGGATTGCTGTACTCACATTTCATCGCCAAAGCACACCACAGAGTCACCGCTTCCTCCCGCACAGCACCGCAAGCACAGAGGGAGCCCAGTGCCACATGGTCCCTGCAGGTGGCCAGCCCAGGGGGAGAGGGTGGCACCCACAGACAGAGGCCATGCCTTCATCCAAGTGTGGGCTGTGGCTCTCACTTTCAGCTGTGGTCAAAGACTTCTCCTTGGCCAGTCTCCAGCAGATGTCCCCTTCTGGTCATAGCGGTCAGGGCAGCCAGGCATGGTGGCTCACACCCGTAATCCCAGCACTTTGGGAGGCCAAGGCAGGAGAATCACTTCAGGACAGTAGTTTGAGACCAGCCTGGGCGACATAGCAAAGCCCCATCTCGACAAAAAATACAAAAATTAGCCAGGTGTGGTGGCACATGCCTGTAATCACCGCTATTCAGGAGGCTGAGGTAGGAGGATCACTTGAGCCCAGGAGGTGGAGGTTGCAGTGAGCTGGTCGTGGGCTTCACTTGGTCCAATTTTGTCCAGGTCCCCAGTGGTTTCAAATTTGAAGGAGAATATGATGGCTTCCCCTTGGACGCTCTGGGCTGTGCACTTGGGGACAATTCTGTGAGCTTTAGGACTTTGGGCATAGTTGGCAGCCAGTAGGCAGTAAGCTGCACATGCCAGGGGCTGGGGGAAGCCTGGACCTGGAGATACAGCTGCAGAAGTGCCCCAGGTATCTTTTGCTGCACAAACAACATCCCCTAACTTAGTCAAATGGCTGATTTCTGATGCGCATCTGTGGGTCGTGAATTCTGATGAAACCATCCCGTGTGGGTGGTGTGTGTCTGGGCTACGAAATCCGGGACCTCAGCAGGGAAGAGGTGTTGGGCTGGGAGTGTGTGGGACCCAATCCCCATCCCAACCTGAGAAACGGTGTGACCTCAGTACTGATGAGTTGTCAAAGAGAAGTGACGCGCCCTGCCACCGACCTGGAGGCGCACGCCTCCCGGAACCTCCTCTCTCCACGCCAAATGCGGGCCTTGTGCGGGGGTTCCCAGGTAGCCAGGGGTTCACGTGCTCTGCTGCCCTCTGGAGACACCCCAACATCCCCTGCTTCTCCACTCACACTCACACACACACATACACTCACACCCACAAACACACTCACACACATTCACACATCCTTGTACACACACACTCACACAGGCCCTTCCCGACAGGCGAGACAGTGCCTCTTGCTCAGACATGGGAGCCCTTCCCGGACCAAAGGACCAGCAGCCAAGCAAGGGCTGGAGCCCTGCTCATCCGATTGTCATTTTTATTGGTGGCCTGGGACTCTTCAGGCGGTTGGGAGGGAGGAGGCACTGGTGAAATTTCACAGGGAAGCTGAAGAGAAGCCACAGCCAGGAACTGCGCACTCATGGGAGCAGCCTTTCTCTTTCCACCTCTGCCAGGAGGGTGTGGTCCCCGGAGTTCCCCAGCTGGAGAAGGGAGGTTGAGGGAAGGTCACCCCTCTCCCCTCCAGTGGAGTGAGGAGAGTGCCCTGTGCCCTGTGCTCAGGATAGGTTGGGGCCGTGCCACCTGGCATTGCCACATTTTTGTCCTCTCTGTGCTCCTGGTCCCTTCATCAGTGCAAGACTTGGTTCCCGCCTCTGTCAAACGGGCATTTTAATGTCATAAAGCTTCCCAGGTTATTTGCAGAGAATCCCATGGCAGTGCTCATGAAAGCACTCTGTACACTGTTAATGCAAGCATTGTAAAATACCATCATTAAAAATCATAGTTTCTGGCCAGGCACAGTGGCTCACGCCAGTAATCCCAGCACTTTGGGAAGCCAAGGCGAGAAGATCACCTGCAATCAGGAGTTCGAGACCAGCCTGGCCAACATGGTGAAACCCTGTCTCTACTAAAAATACAAAAATTAGCCGGGTGTGGTGGGGGGTGCCTGTCATCCAGCTACTTGGGAGGCCGAGGCACAAGTATTGTTTGAACTCGGGAGGCAGCAGTTGCAGTGAGCTGAGATGGTGCCACTGTACTCCAGCCTGGGCAACAGAGGGAGACTCTGCCTCAAAAAAAAAAAAATTATATTTTCTGTTAGCGGAGGGGGCAGGACTCAGGACCTCTTCCAGCACAGCACGGAAATGATCTCTGGGGCCTAAGGAAGCAAGGGGAGGGCCACTAAGGGGGCCCCGGAGCCAGGAAAGGGCATGGAGGCAGTCCGGCCTGTTAGGCTGGTGGCACCATGATTTCTGACAGGCCCTGCCCCAGAGCCCCGCAGAACCAGGGCTGTCCCTCTACTGCCTTGCCCCAGATGGTTTCCAGAGAAGGCGCTGTTGCCATGGGAACACTCGTCCAACTATTCTACTTTGCAGAAAATCACTTTTCAGCCAACTTGGCTAGAACATGTCCTTTCTACAGAGCAAAAATTGCGTCTTGGTTTTTGACCTCGCCCATGACCAAATATTTGAGTGGAGAAGTGGCCAGGCGACTCAGGCCACAAGAGAGATGGTCATCTAGCTGGAGCTGGCAGGAGAGACGCAAGCCCTGTAATAAACCACAGGTGGGCTCCCAATACCTGCAAGTTGACGGATGAGTAGGAGCCTCCCTGAGGGACGAAGGGACAGCGGGGGTGGGGATCGATTCCCCTCAACCAGTAGCCCTGAGGGCCAGGCTCTGCTACACACTAGGAAGCAGAGATGTTTCCAGCACCACTTTCTGCCTCTGTGGGGAGGCTCAGAATCCAAAGGAGAGCGGGCACTGGTGAGCAGATCGATAGCAATAAACTGACAAGGACAAAAATAGAATATGATGTAAGTAGTGAGAAGTAGCTCAAGGGAGGAGAGGAAATGGAGGAGTGTGACTTGGAGGCTGAGTTTTGATGTATAAATAGGAGTTTGCCGAGCAGACAAAGGGCGAGGGAGGGTGCTCTGGGCGGAGGAAACACAGGTAAGGAATGGAGTTATGGAACAACAAAGCACATTATGAGAACAACAGGTTGTTGAGTAGTGTCCCAGCATAAAACACCAGGGGAGAGGCAGGACATCAGGCTGGAAGCTGAGCGCGCCCTGCAGAGCCCGGTGATTGGCCTGTGTGCAGTGGGAGGAATCCCCATCGGACTGGCATTTGACAAAGGTAGGCAGGACAGAGAGCGGGAAGGAAGGGCAGAAGAGCAGCCAGGAGGCAAGAGGCAAAGAAGCCTGCACCAGTGCCAGTGTCCGGCCAAAGCAGGAGGAAGAGAGGATCAGCAGGCCTGGGGCTTGGGGGATGGAGGGCCAGGGCCAGGAATGAGAAGGCCCTGCCAGTTCTCAGCCCTGGGAGACAAAGTTTAGAGATGGTTTAAACCAAAAGAGGGACAGAGGAAGGCTTGGTCTGGAGGGTGGAAATGAGGCAGATTGAGTCTGAGGAGGAGGGGCCCAGGGAGCATCGAGGAGGCCAGCGGTGTCACGCGCTACTGAGCCAGACTGCCTGAGTTCCAACCCCAGCACGGCGGAATACTAGCTGTGTGGCCTTAGGCAAATTATTGAACCTCTCGGAGGCTGTTTCATCTTCTGTAAAATAGCCCCCACCTCACTGGGTCCTTAAGAGCATTCACTGAGGTCCATGTGCAAGGCACATAGCCCAGGACGGGAGCTGACACAAGCTCTTAAAGCCCAGACTCCCACACCAGAGTCCTCCTGCAGCCTTCACGGCATGCGGCCCCTGAGAGGCTCAGTAAAATGTGTTGTGTGCAGGGCCACCCTTTGCCAGGCCCATGAGCCTGCCTGGTACCCTCCGGGGTGAAGACCACCTTGCCCAGCTGCCCCTCCTCCCCATAACTCACCTGGCCATGCTAGGCACAGCAGAGTGAAGATACATTTTCACAAGCAAGCGAGACCCAAGTTACACCTAGAAATGTATGGAACACTGGGCCGACTGCGGAGGCTCACACCTGGAATCCCAGCAGTTTGGGAGGCCGAGGCAAGTGGATCACAAGGTCAGGAGTTCAAGACCAGCCTGGCCAAGATGGTGAAACCCCGTCTCTGCTAAAAAATACAAAAAAAATTAGCTGGGCGTGGTGGTGGGCACCTGTAATCCCATCTACTGGAGAGGCTGAGGCAGAGAATTGCTTGAACCTGGGATGTGGAGGTTGCAGTGAGCCACGATGATGCCACTGCACTCCAGGCTGGGCAACAGAGCGAAGACTCCTAAAAAAAAAAAAAAGAAAGAAAGAAAGAAAAAAGAAATATATGGCATGCTGTATCACATGGAAACCGGCAATGCCTGAAATTCCAGGCTCCCTCCAGCTCTCCTCTGAATGCACAACCTCCAGGCACATCCCAGAAGCACAAGGGTGGGAAGAAGGGCCTGGCTCCCACGCCGGCCTGATTTCAGGGTTGCTTGTCTGATTTCAGACTGGCAGCTATCTATCCAACCATGTCTACCCTGCTTCCCTGGGGGTGAGAAGGACTCGTTCCCTTACACGACTTGTTTCACCTTTAGGAATCAGCGGATGGTTGGACATGGCAAGGAAATCCTCCCACTACTCGGCTCAGACCCCTGCCAGCAATGGCCCCACAGGGGTCTCCTCATTCCTCGCCCCTTCTGGTGTGTGTGAAACCAACAGCCTGATGAGGTCAAGGAGCAAGCCAGGATCCGCTCAGCCCAGGAAGAAGGAAAGGCTTTCAAAAGCCATGATTCCAACTCACTTAGCTGCTCTTCGGTGAAGGGCAAGACCGTGGTTCCCTGCACGCACAGCAGCACGCCCGGCCTGCACGCTCCTCCCTGTCCTCCTGAGATGCTGCAGGCTGTGCAGACGTGAGCACTCTGTCCTCCCTCACTTGTGTCATCTCAGGTACTCCCTGCAAGAGACCTGCCCTGCCTATGAGTTCCTCGTCTCCGGGGCCTGCCTCGGTTACTTTGCATGTGTTGATTGGACATTAATCCCAAGCAGGGTATTCTACCGACCTGAGTGGCGCTGCTTTTTGTGGAACAGGGGCGTTCTTTGCCAGCTTGCCCGCTCTGTGGACCTTGTGTGCATGTGGGTGGCTGTGTTCAGCGAACGAGCTGCTGGCACTTGGGGTGGGACAGTCCATCTCCTACCTCCTGGCCGCGTCTTGGAGAAGTCTGAGGAGCTGACTTCCCTGGACAATACACACCTCTCCGCCAGATGTGCTGTGGGCCCTTCACCCGCAAAGTCATCCAGAAGGCAGCTCTGGCATGAGAGTTTTTCACCAACTCTGAGCCCCTCAAAGATGCTCACCTGGTTCAAGCCACTTCCAACTCCCTCCTCCTGTGCCTAGCACAGTGCCAAGCATGCAGGAGATGCTTAGTAAATATGTGTTCATTCATTCATTCATTCAGTCTCTAAGATGGTCTCATTCTCCCTAGTGGCCAGCATTCCTCCGCAAGAGACTGGGGAACCTGGCGTGTCTGTGTAAGGAGACCCTCCGCGCAGGGTTGGTGGGGCCACGTGGCCACTGAACAACGAAACAGAAGAAGCCGACCAGGGGGCTGGGCAGTGGCGTTTCCGGGGGACAGGGAGCGTGAGTACCATTGGGCAGCTCCACCAAGCCTGGCTGCTGACCGCAGAGAGCAGACAGGGGGAGTCCAGGCATAAAGGCCAAGGTGTGACCTTGAACCCCAAAGGAGTGGAGGAGACTGAAGCAGCAGAACTCTGGTTGGGGCGGACAGCCCAAAGGCCCTCCTACAGAGCAGTGGTCAATGCCAGAGGAGCATTTGAAAGGCACTCCCTCAGGTAGTTCCCCCCATCCCACCACCCCTCCCCATCACCACCCCACTCGGGAAGCAGAGGCTGGCTTCCACAAGCCAGGGATTCCTAGACCCCCAGGGCATCTCGGATCATCTCTATGCATCTCGTCCCCTCCCCCCCACTGGCATCTCCTCCCTCCCCTCCCCCCACCACCATTTCCCAGAACAAGGACCTCCCTGCTAACTCTTGGAACTTTCATTGTTGGCATCTGCTGGAGATGCCAACAATGGCATCTGGAGACCTCCACAGCCTCAGACACCCACATACACACCCACACACACCCCAATATCCTAGACCATGCAATGGTGTCCTTGAGAAGCGTCTCAGAGCAGGGCAGGATCATGAACTTGGGGGCTTGACAGACCTTGGTTGGAAAACCAGCACTCATATCTACGTGGCCTTGAACAAGCCGCCCTCCCAGGCCTGGGGTTTGCTCCTCTATTCCGAGGAAAGGAATATACTGCCCCCACCCCCAGAACTGCTGGGAAGGAGAACCATGGGCTGACATGCAGACAGCACCTGAGACAGAGTGTCCCCCTCCTCTCCACTGCCCCCTACCCCACCCTGCTCTGGATGGAGTGATCGCATCTTCCGAACCCAAAACTGGAACACGTGGTTTGACAAAGGATTTCTGGGCTCTTGCTAGACACACAAGGGGGTTTGAAGGATACCACCTGAATGTCAAAACAGCAAGAAATTCACCTCCTGCAGGTGGAGCTCACTTTGGAAACAGGCCTGCTCTGGGACTCAAAGCTGAGTCTCCCACATAGACCCAAGGGTTGGGCCTGCCCGACCCCACATGTCCAGGCTTCCCCTCACCTGCTACCTCAGCCATTACCCAGAGGCCTGGGTTACAGGGTGCCCACCCCTGTCCTTGATGCAGCAACAAGGACTGATGGTCCCTGGCTCAGCCTGGAGCTGGTGCCAAGAGCAGCCCGCCAGGCAGAGAGAGAGAACTGAATCCACCCCTGCCCGGGAGGGAAATGATACAAATCAGAGGCGCATCAGACCCGTCCCAGCCCCAGCATCACTGCAAGTGGAGACAGACACAACAGGTACCTGGGCTCCCACTGCAAATCACCCTATTGGAAAAAAGAGAGAGGAAAGATGTCCATAATGGAAAACCATGACTCGATGTCGTTTGTTTGTTGGTTAAGGCAAAGCTCTCAGCTCTGCAGAACAAGCCCAGCTTCCTTGTGATTTAATCAAAAGGTGGGGCATTTGGTCCACCCTAAAGGGCCAGGCATCATTTTCCGGATGTCTGTTCTTTGGAAGGAGACTGAATCTCTTCCTTTCTAAAACAATAAAAAGGTGGATAATTAGCATGTAATGGTTAATGGGTAATTTTACAGGGGTGAGCTGAGTTCATAACATCATTCTGAATATATTTGCATTTAACTGAACTCCTTTTTCCTCTCTCTCTTCTGTGACTTTTTTGTTGTCACTGTAATTATTTTAATTGAGATCTTCCCCTAATGAAAACAAAGAACAATGTCTGTGGGAGGCTTCTGAGCGGCTGTGAGCGGGCGGTGCCTCCTCTCCCGTCAGCTCAGGGTGCCCAGGGCCCCTCACTCAGTCTCTGGAGGCTTCTGCCCTCCCCACCTGCTCTCTCACAAGGCTCCACTGACGACAGGAACAGGCAGGGAGGCTTTGCGTATGCATGTGTGCCTGTGTGTGCAAGGGCATGTGGGTGCACATGTGTGTGCATGTGTGCCTGTGTGTGTGCATGTATACACATGTGGGGTGTGCATGTGTTCGTGTGTGTATGTGTGCATCCATGTGTGCATGCATATGCATGTGGGATGTGCATGTGATCATGTGTGCATGCATGTGTGTGTATATGTGTGTCCATGTATGCATGTATATGCATGTGGGTGTGCATGTGTTCATGTGTGCATGCATGTGTGTGTATGTGTGTCAATGTGTGCTTGTATATGCATGTGGAGTGTGTGTGTTCATGTGTGCATGCATGAGTGTATGTGTGCATCCATGTGTGCATGTGTATGCATGTGGGGTGTGCTTGTGTTCGTGTGTGCATTCATGTGTGCATGCATGTGTGTGCACTTGTGTGTCTGTGTGAGCATGTATATGCATGCAGTGGCATGCATGCATGTATGTGCACGTGTATATGCATGTGGAATGTGTATGTGCTCGTGTGTGCATGCATGTGTGTGCACTTGTGTGTCTGTGTGAGCATGTATATGCATGCAGTGGCATGCATGCATGTATGTGCACGTGTATATGCATGTGGAATGTGTATGTGCTCGTGTGTGCATGCATGTGTGTGCGCCCATGTGTGTGCATGTATATGCATGCGAATGCGCATGAGTCTGTGTGTGCATGCAGGAATGTACGTGTGTGTGCTTTTGTGTGTGCATTTGCCTTCCTTCATTCCTTCCCCACCTGTTCCAGGACAGAGTCTTGCTATGTTGTACAGGCTGCACAGTGCAGGGGCTGTTCACAGTGGCTGATCACAGGTCACTGCAGCCCCGATCTCCTAGCCTCAAGTGATCCTCCTGCCTCAGCCTCCAAGTAGCTGGGACCACAGGTGCCCACTACCGCGCCAGCTTCCGTGCAGACATGCGAAAGCACAAAGTGAACATTCAGGAAGCTCAGAGAAAGCCTGTGGTCCCCAGCAAGGGGAGCTCAAAGCCAGCTCCTAGGGACAAGGTCAGCAAGGAGCAAGCTTCAGGCTGTGCGTCACATGTCAATCACCTTGGCTTTGGGGTCCTAGATGTCCCAAACACAGACGTGCCCGCTCACAGAAGCCTCTGTCCCGGCACAGAGGGGCTGCCCTCGTTTTCCCAGCCCCCTGTGTCTCCACATGGTCACCACGACCATTGCTCAGGAAGGCCAATCCCTGGGAAGGAACGGTAACCTTCCCAGAATGAAAGCCATGGTCTAGGCCACAAAGAGGCCATTTGTGGGGACACAGGCAGGCAGCAGACCCTGGAAGAGCCATCCCTGGAAGTCCCGGTCAGGAGGGGCCCCTGCCCACCCCCTCGGCCCAGCCCAGCAGGGCACCTCTCCTAGAGCCCGTCCCTTCTCCCTCTGCCCCAGTAACAAACTTTTCTTCCAGGAGGGTTGAGTGGCTGGGGGGGCGGGCAGAGGAAACTCCACCCTGAATTTTCATTGTTTTTACAGAAAAGTTAGTTTCTGCCAAAAGGAAAAAAATAAAATGGGAACAGCCTCCCCCACCCCTGGGGAATTGTTACTCTCTTCATTAAACCCTTCGGGCCTGGCCTGGCCTGCCACCGATGCTGGGCCTGGCAGGTCCTCTCTCCGCCTTGGCTGAAGAAGGCCTTCCCGCTTCCTGCTTAGAAGGCCCAGGCCTTGTGGAAGTTTGAATCCAAAGCAAAAGAGGCAGGACCAGTTGGCCTGGACGTGAGTAGGAGGGGGGAGGAGAGAGGGCCCTCTGCGACCACCTCCGGACCCCAGCCAGCTCTCTGGACACACAAGTAGGGTTCTGATTCACAAAAGCTGTTGCTGAGTCTCTGCAGCCCCCAAGGCTCCATCAATCCTGAAGTTTATCCTCCTTCCCTTTCCTTGGAGAAATCCGCAGACCCTGCGATCCCAGTCCACTCGGGCTCACCATGAAAGCCGCTGAGCTGTGGGTGTTCTATTTTCCCTTTCCGGCCTCCTCTGAGTCACAGCGCTGGGAGGAGGGGGAAGCTGCTCTTGGAGATGGGCCCTCGTCTCCCCTCTTTGGACAGCCGGGGAGTAGCCAGCTTTTGATCCCCCGCCCGGCCTGTGGCTGGACGGCTGCTGAGCCCAGGCCAATGTCTCTTCCCAGCAGCATATCCTGGCTCTCTGCCTGCCTGTCCTAGGCAGGTGGTGTCTTCAAGCTTCTGCCTCTGCTATTTGGGGAGTGGGTAGGGTTGATGCCTGGGCCAATATAAGTTGCAATGCCTGGAAGGAGAGGACAGGAGATGCTCACCCCTCCCACCACCTCCAGAGAAATCCAAGGCAGAAGTGAGGCAAAGGCCAGCAGGGCGGTATACAGGGCCGAAGGGGAAGGTGCGGGTGTGAGCACTGCCCGCAGCCCATTTGTCTTCTGGGCTTGGGGACTGCGCTCCCCACCGCCAGCGCCTGCGTCTCTTTCTCTGGCCACGAGCGCAGCAGACCAGAAGTGCCAGGGAAGCAACACCTGCCTCCAGCCAAAGTGCCCTCAGTCAACGCCCAGGAAGGCTTTTGGCATGAATGCCCAGGTCCCTGGGTCCTGAGGGACGAGCCTGCACCTGCCTCCCAAAGGTCCCGCAGCACGGCGCCACAGCCGCCTGCAGTGGTAACCGGCTTCACAGCCCACTCTCTCTGTGCAAAGGTCCGTCCCTTCCCCAGCTCATTTCTCACGGCCCCGCCTGTGACCCTGGGATCACCTCCCAAATAAACTACTGAGACTCAAGTACTCGAGCCAGGGTCTGCCTCGGAGGGAATCCAGAATCCAATGGGAGGGGTGGCGAGGCTCCAGCCACCTGCTTCCCTGTCGTCCTCACTCACAAAAAGGGATCCTGCTTCTTTCCTGATGTCCTGCTTAAAGGGACTGGATTTATCTTCAAAAGTCCTGATTTGCCTCGGATTGAAAACCAGTGTGCTCCCCGTGGTTACTGACGGCTCTGTGGGTGTTTGTTTTGTTGAAGGGAATTGGCTCATCTGAGTCAGCTGTGCACCACCCCGCCAGCCCCACCCCTGCCCCGGGCTGCTGATTCAGTCTCAGTGTGATGGTTCACTTTAAGCGTCAATTTGACCTGGGCTAAGGGGTGCCAGGCATTATTTCTGGGAGAGTGTGTGAGGATGTTTCCAGGAGATTCGCATTCGAATCAGTCAAGGTCTGCCCTCACCAAGATAGATGGGCATCAGCCAATCCATCAGGAGCCAGCAGAACACAAAGGCAGAGGAAGAGTGAATTTTCTCTTTGCTGGAGCGGGCATAGCCACCTTCTCCCACCTGCGGACACTGGAGCTTCTCCTGGGCCTATCCCAGCACCCGGCCCCTGCCCCTCCTCGTTCTCAGGTCTCCGGAGCCAGGCTGAGTTACAGTGCAGGCTTTCCTGGACTTCCAGCTTGCAGACACCATTTCCTGGGACTTCCCACCCTCCAGCATCCTGTGAGCTGATTCCCATAATAAGTTTTCTCTTGCATATCTTTATAGATCCTGTTTGTTCTGTTTATCTGGAAAACTCCGACTAATACACTTGGGCTCCACTATTGAAAGTAGTGTCTCCTTAAGAAGTGAGATGAGAATAACCTCCTCCATTCCAGCCTGACACCCTCTAGCCCAGGGGTCCCAGCCCCGGGGGACCGTTGGACGTTGGAGCTTCAGCAGGAGCTGAGGGTGGGTGAGCAAGTGAAACTTCATTTGTACTTACAGCTGCTCCTGATCACTCGCAATGTGCTCTGAGGTCCCCCCCTTGTCACATCAGTGGCGGCATTAGATTCTCACAGGCGCACAAACCCTTTTGTGAACTGAGCATGTGAGGGATCTAGGTTGCATGCTCCTTATGAAAATCTAATGCCTGATGATCTGTCACTGTCTCCCGTCACCCCTCAAGGGGGCCATCGAGTTGCCGGAAGACAAGCTCAGGGCTCCCGTTGATTCGACATGATGGTGAGTTGTACAGTTATCTCATCCTATATTACTGTGTCATAGTAATAGAAATAAAGTGCAAGTGTAATGCGTTTGAATCATCCTGAAAACATCCCCTGCCCCTAGTCCACGGAAAAAGTGTCTTCCATGAAATCGATCCCTGGGGCCAAAAGGTTGAGGACCACTGCTCTAGCATATCATTTAGTTTTGGTAAAGAGGGACAGGGGAGCAGAGAGTAAATCATATTACAGTGAACTAAGCAGGAAGGTAAGGGTTAAAATCAGGCTCCTTGAAAAATGATTAAGACTGGAGAAAACAAACTCT
This sequence comes from Cebus imitator, assembly GCF_001604975.1. NCBI lineage: Eukaryota > Metazoa > Chordata > Mammalia > Primates > Cebidae > Cebus > Cebus imitator. The sequence goes on along the minus strand of NW_016107351.1, from coordinate 5,400,607 downwards.
GGAGGGATAGAAGCCTCTCTTCAAGAATGCTAGAGGCTGCCCTGCCACAAAGAAAACAGGCGCACAGGGGGCCGGGTGCAGTGGCTCACGCCTGTATTTTCAGCACTTTGGGAGGCTGAGGTGGGTGGATCATGAGGTCAGGAGTTCAAGACCAGCCTGACCAACATGGTGAAACACTGTCTCTACTAAAAATACAAAAATTACCCAGGTGTGGTGGCGGGCACCTGTAATCCCAGCCACTCAGGCGGCTGAGGCAGGAGAATTGTTTGAACCTGGAAGGTGGGGGGAGCCAAGACTGCACCACTGCACTCCAGCCTGGAAGACAGAGCAAGGCAAGAAAGAAGAAAGAAAGAAAAGAAAGAGAAAGGAAGGAAGAAAGGAAAGAAGGAAGGAAGGAGGGAAGGAGGGAGGGAGGGAGGGAAGGAAGGAAGGAAGGAAGGAAGGAAGGAAGGAAGGAAGGAAGGAAAGAAAGAAAAAGAAAGAAAGAAGGAAAGAAAGAGAAAGAAAGAAGGAAAGAAAGAGAAAGAAAGAAAGAAAGAAAAAGAAAGAAAGAAAGAAAGAAAGAAAGAAAGAAAGAAAGAAAGAAAGAAAGAAAGAAAGAAAGAAAGAAGAAAGAAAGAAAGAGATGCACTTTGTGAGCCTTGTCTTAGCCCATCTATGCTTCTATAACAAAACACCTTGGACTATTCTTACAATTCTGGAGGCGGGGAAGTCCAAGATTGAGGCACTGCATTGGTGTCTGGTGAGGGCTGCTCTGTCTCTCTCTCCAAGGTGGCCGCATCCTCCTTGGTGCTGCATCCTCAGATGGTAGAAGGTAGAAGGGCAAGAGAGGGCACTCCCTTCAATCTCAGGACCTTTTATAACAGCGCCGATGCCATGCATGAGGGTGGGGCCCTCATGATTTAATCACCTCTTAAAGGACACAGCTCTTAATTGTCTTGCACTAGGATTAAGTTTCAACGGCATTCTAGGGGGATATCATCATTCAGACCGTAGCAGGCACGAGGGATAGAATTAAGATGAGTGAGTGAAAGCTCCAGAAATACGGATTTTCCATCTCATGGCTGTCTCAAGATGCCATCAGCTGCTGTGGGAAGGTTACTGAGGTCCCCATCACAGGAGGCATTCAAGTATTGGAAAACCAGTTGTGGAGAATGGCACAAGAGGACTCAAGCCCAAGACCAGGACTTTGGGGTTTCCCCTGGCAGGTGTCAATTTGGCCCCGTGGGTAAGCTGATGAATTACTGTCTCTTTGATCTGACGTATGATAATACTCACTGAACATTGATTCAGATGGGAGGCTGAGCCCTGCCTGGGAGAAAGAGCAGAAAGTGGTGTGGGAAGGAGTGTGGTGGGAATGGCAGCAGCCTCAGCCTCTCCATGCTCAGCAGGTAATCAGACCCTCCCCCACAGAAGGCAGCTCACCCATGAGGTTGTTCCCCTACCTCACTCTCTGGGGAATCCTAGCCCCCAACTTCCCCTGCCCCCACAATCCCAGCAGCTGATGGAAAAAATCTTTCTACTACAAACAATGCTGTCCCCAGAGAGTCTGGGATCTAGCATGTTCTGCTTTTTGTTGTGCTTTGAGATCAGCCTAATGCCCCAGGGATGCCATAGTGCCCTGACTCCGAAGTCAGAGGACCTTTGGCTGCCTGTCACTCAACCATAACTGGAGCTGGCTGGGCTCATCTGTCCAGACAGCGCTCCCGACCTCCCTCCCCGGGTGACTCCAAGGCTACATCCTGTTCTCAGGAGGCATCTTCCGTGGCCAGAATCTCCAAGCAAACGCCGAGGTTCTTTTGGAGGATGCTTCTGAGATGACTCTGCGGCCCCTCCCAGACCTGAGACCCCACGAGGCTTTCCTGCCGTGGCCTCTGGAATGCCAGGAAAAGAAAGCCAATGCTCAAGGCTCCTCAGCTCACCCCTGTCCCTGGTAGAAGGGAAGCTGCCCTGAGTCCCGCTGACTGCAGCAGTCCTCCTGGCTGCAGAGTGACTCACCAGCATCAGCGTCAGCGGAGCGTACTGTGGCCGGCTTAGCTCCCCCACGCTTGCCCTGAAAATGCCTTCACTCCACTGGGAGAAGGCTTCTCGGAGCAAACAAGAATTAAGTAGCAGTTGCTCTTGGCCTCTCTAAGGCAGGAGGACAAAAGAGACCAGGCTGACCAGAGGCAAAACCACAGAGCAGGTGAAGGGTGGTGCTGATCCCCTCTTCTGCCAGCCCCTCCCAAACTCTTGCCATCCAAAGCACCCCCATTCCCAAATGACTCTTTGAGCTCCTTACCCCAATCAGCCCTTCCTTCCACAGGGGCTGCGTGCCCCAAATTCCTCCCTCTGTCCTTGCCTCCCCTAGCCCCATTTCTTCATTGCCCCCCTTAACTGGAGGCCTGGAGGAAGGCATGTGTGTCAGGGAAAATAGTGGAAGACCTTGGAAAAGGTGGAAAAGATTAATGGGTATCTCTCTAGCACACCTTTTCAGGTTTTCTTCATTTCTCATTGTCTTTGAGCTATTTTGCGACTCTGCAAGTTGTAGAAAACTCATAATCATGCAAATGGCCCTTGTCCATAGAAGCACAGGTGAATTGTGTCCAGTGGAATGCAGTTGAATGCAGCGGAGTATCCCACAGAATGCGATCGACCGTGGCCCTGTGGAATTGTGTCCAGTGGAATGTGGTCGAATGCAGCAGAGTATCCCACAGAATGCGATCGGCCGTGGCCCTGTGGAATTGTGTCCAGTGGAATGTGGTCGAATGCAGCGGAGTATCCCACAGAATGCGATCG
>NW_016107351.1:5377246-5396704 GCF_001604975.1 Cebus imitator | reverse complement strand
AAAAAAAAAAAAAAAAAAAAAAAAAAAAAAAAAAATTTAACAAAATTTAAAAATTATCCTTTAGCAAAGGGTGGCCCACTAATTGGAGGCCTTTCAAGCTCTGTGGGTAAGAGCTGTGGGGTGGAGCATTTAAGGGTTTCTGTATTTGGAATGTCCATCAGGAGAGGGGAAGGAGAGGGGGCAGCCGTCCCTGTCTACCCCCGACCCTCCATTCTCTTCCAAGCCCTTTCTGGCCTTGCTCATTTTACTTTGAGGCTGACTCAGAAGTTCCCAGGACTTGGCTGGGTGTGGTGACTCATGCCTGTAATCTCAGCACTTTGGAAAGCTGAGGCAGGTAGATTACTTGAGGTCAAGGGTTCGAGAGCAGCCTGGCCAACATGGTGAAACCCCATCTTTATGAAAAATACAAAAAAAAAAAAAAGATTCTCAGGACTCTGCCTCTAATAACTGTCCCAGGCACCACCACCTCCATCTCTGCAGTCGCTGAGTGACATTAAGGTTGTGCTATGATTGCAGTCACTTTTCCCTTGAAATGACTCACAGCACTCACTTAACAACAAGCATTAGGGGATTACATGTTCAACACAGGCCTTTGGGGTCACATTCAAACCGTAGCTGGGGTGATAGCTAAAGGGCACAAAGCCTTGGGTTTTTTCCAAAGTGATGAAATGCTCTAAAGTTGACTTGAATGATTGCAGATATCTGTGAATATGCCAAAAACCTGCAATGGGCGAGTCACGTAGTGGCTTCATCTGCCAGGGCTGCTATCACAGAATACAACAGACCAGGGGCTTCACAACAGAAACTTCTCTCCTCACAGTTCTGGAGGCTGGAAGTCTAAGGCAAGGTGTCAGCAGGGTTGGTTTCTTTTTCTGTTTTTTCGAGACAGGGTCTCACTCTGTCTCACCAGCAGTGGTGCGATCACAGCTCACCGCCGCCTCCTCCCCCCAGGCTCAAGCGATTCTCCCACCTCAGCCCCCGAGTAGCCGGGACTACAGCTGTGCATCACCACAGCTGGCTAATTTTTGTATTTTTTGTAGAGATAGGGTTTTGCCATATTGCCCAGGCTGGTCTTGAACTCCTAGGCTCAAGCTGTCCTCCCACTTCAGCCTCTCAAATTACTGAGATTATAGGCATGAGCCACTGTGCCCGGCCCACAGGGTTGGTTTCTTCTGAGGCCTCTAGCCTTGAGTTGCAGACGGCCGCCTTCTCCTGGTGCCTGCTGTCACATGGTCCTTCCCCAGTGTGTGGGCATCTCTGCTGTTTCTCTGTGAGTCCAAATCTCCTCTTAGGAAGACATCAATCTTTTTTTTTTTTTTTGAGACGCAGTTTTGATCTTGTTGCCCAGGCTGGAGTGCAATGGCATGATCTCGGCTCACTGCAAATTCCGCCCCGGGTTCAAGCAATTCTCCTGCCTCAGCTTCCCAAGTAGCTGGGATTATAGGCATGCACCACCACACGTGGCTAATTTTGTATTTTTAGTAGAAACAGGGTTTCTCCAAGTTGGTCAGGCTAGTCTTAAATTCCTGACCTCAGGTGATTCACCCACCTCGGCCTCCCAAAGCGCTGGGATTACAGGTGTGAGCCACCGCGCCCGGCCGGAAGACATCATCAATCTTACTAGATTGGCGCCACCCTAACAGCCTCAATTTAACTTAATCACCTCTTTAATGGTCCTATTTCCAAATACAGCCACATTCCGAGATACTGGGGATGAGGCCTCAGCATGAATGGAAGGACACAATTTAGGCCATATGAATTATAGCTCAATAAAACTGTGTTTTAGAAAATGAGTGAACGATCCCCACAGCTTTTGCCAAAGAGGAGGCTCTTATTCCTCTCCAAGGGAGGCCATCGTTTAACTTCCTCCCATATTTCTCCAGAATCGAAGGTGACTGTCCCAGCCTCCCCTAACCTCAAATGGGCAGGCCAGGCCACAGGCAGGGGGTGATGACTTGGAGTCTAGCAGGCCTGGCTTGCACCTGGCTGGGCAGGTGGCCTCTATGGGCCTGAAGCATCTCTAGGAGCCTCAGTCCCTGCAAGGGGTCAGGCGTCCCTCCAAACATCCATGGGGAAATCTAAGCTGGCTCCCCGACACGTACCAGGCTCTGCTAGCGGAGGTACAAGGAGAGGCCATTGGAGGCGAGTCCCCACAAGGTAACCTGTGCCCTGCTTCCGTGGGTTCACCAGGGTGAGCGTTGGCACCAATCTCAGGCAGTTGGTAGCCTGGCCAAGACCACCCCCCTTAAACCCGAACCCAGGCCTGAGGGTGGATGGGAAAACTTGGGGGACTGGAGACCGAGCTCCCTCATCTACTCTCTCCTCCAGCACCCCGAGGGCTCCACACAGATGACCTGAACACAGAACAAACGGGGCTCCCCACGGCGGCTGCCAGCAGTGGGTGTCTGAAGCAGGCTTGGGAGGGCCAGCTCCATCCCCCAAGGCACACCACCCACCAGGCTGCAGCCCCTGCTGGTGCGTCGGAAGAGCGATGCCGCCAAGATTCGGGCCACCTCTCCTCCGTTGTGAATCGCTCTCCTGTGCACTCCTGGCAGGCCTGGCACCTTCAAAGCACTCTGCAGATATTAACTAATTAGTGTAAACACAGCAGCGCTGAGATGACCCGCTAGGAGGCTGTTGATGGTATCAGATCATTAAAGGTGGTGAAAGCCTCCCCGGATGTCTCTTCTGGGACTCAGCTCCCACTTTTCCCCCTGCACGTCTGGTCTCATGGCCTGGAGAAGCATAATGAGGTCAGAGGCTGGTGAATTCGGAGGGGGTGAGAAAACACAGTGCTTGCTGCCTCTGCCAGTTAACCCAAGGAGTCTGTCTGCGGCAATGTCTGCTCAAGAGGAAATCTTGGCCCAGACTACAGGAGGCGGGAAGTTTGGATTCGCGTGTGACCAAGGGATCTGGGACTCCCAGTGTCCACGTGTCAGTGCTCCCCAGTGCCAAGGAGGACCCTAAAAGAAGAACCATGGAGTGGGGAGGGTCGCAGAAGCCAGAGGGTGGGCTGCTGGGCCCTTCTGGGACGCTGACAGACTCCCTGATCTCCAGAAAGTCACCTCATTCACCCCTTCAACAAGCTCTCCAAAGCATTAAAAACACAGATACCTGCATTCTTGCCTCATCAGCACATCACAACCGAATCGGCCTTCTAAGTGTATCCAGAATCAGCCACTTCTTATCTTCCCCAGATGTCATCATGCGATGACGCAGTAGCCTCCCAGCAGCTCCCCGCGCTTCCCGCAGCTCCCGTCCCCACAGCGTCTGCACACATCGAGTGTCAACACAGCAGCCTCTTTGGCTCAGAAAACCCCCTCGGCCTCCATCCTCATCAGAGGACGCTCACGACCCTCACCACTCCCTTCTGTCACTCCCACCCGCCTTCTTTGCTTCCTCCACTGTGCCCGGCACATTCCACGTTAGGGCCGTGACTCCTGCGGCTCGCTGCGCCTCGAGCCCCCTTCCACCCGGCTTGCTTCTTCACCCTCCCCGTGAGGTCTTCCCTGTCCACACCATCTAAACAGCGAACAGCAAACGTTTTCTAGAAAGGGCCAGCTAGTAAACACGTTCCAGCTCTACAAGCCAGATGGTCTCTGCAGCAACTCTTCAACTCAAAAGCAGTCCTGGGCCACACATGCATGGAGGAACAGCGCTGTATTCCAATAAAACTTTATAAACACTGGCTACCGGGGGCTGATTTGGCCCAGGGGCACATTGTTTGCCAACAGCTGATCTAAAAGAACAACTCCCCGTTGTCTCCTCTCTCCTCAGCTTAACTGTTCTTGGTGGCATGCATCGCCGTGTGACATGTAGATGATCATCTACCCCTTTGTCACCTGCCTCTGCCACGGGGACATCAGCTTCACAAGACCAAGGACTCTGTCTGTTTTACTTATAGCTGTATCTCTAAATCCTCAGACAGTGTCTGACGTACAGTCGGTACTCGTATTAAAAATAAATACAAGCCACGCATTATGCGTCAGGGTGGAGGCCACCCACTGGCTTCAACAAAGATTTGGATTCTGTAATCACATCATTTCAGCGTAGGTTTCTCTAAGGAGCAAACAGGAAGAGCAGGTATGAGTAGCGAGAACTTCAGACCAGCCCGGTGCCCAGAGACTTCAGACTCAAATGAAAAGCTCTGTCTGAGCCTTGTTGGGAAAGGAAACTCTCCAAGTCTCTGAGCCTCATAATCAACCAGCAGGCATGCTTGCGACACTTCATAACAAATAATAACAATTTTTTACCGCTGTGGGCTTCCTAAGAGGCAGTTATACTGGCTCTTTTGGCTTGCACATACCTGTTAGGGCATAGGTTCTATATTTTACCAACGAGGTACACAAAGCTCAGATAGCCTTGCCCGAGGTCACACCAGGAGGAAGCAGCTGGCGCCAGCCCAGAATCCAGGCTTCCACCACAGCGCTGCTCTGACATACCCTCCCTGCAGGCCAGCCTCCTGTTTCTCCAATGCATAAACCAGTGCTAAGGCGACATCACTAAACAGACATTCACCAAGTCCCTGTCTTAAGTGAGAAACTGAACTAAGCGCAATGCAGGAGATAAAGATACTCAAGTAAGTTCTGGTTAAAGAGATGCCATAGGAGCGCCAGTCTGACCTTCCAATGCATGAATCTCCTTCACAGCATCACCTGCTGGTTACCTATTGCTGTAAACCAAAATCGCCACAAACTTGGCAGCGTCAAACAACACACATTCGTTATCTCACCGTTTCTATGGATCTGGAGTCTGGGTGTGGCTTAGCTGGGCCCTCTGCTTCAGGGTCTCATCTAAAAGCTACAGCCAAAATCAGGGCTGCAGGCTTATCTGAGGCTCAACCGGGGAAGGATCTGCTTCCCAACTCATATGGACGGTGGCAGCATTCAGTTGCTTGTGGCCTGTTGAATGGAAAGATTCACTTTCTTGCTGGCTGTTGGCCAGAGGTCACCATCACATCACGCTGTTGGACAGCTCTTGCTTTGTGGGCCTCCCCAGTGCGGGAGCCAGCAAGACAGTCTCACAGCAAGACAGATGTCACAATCTTGTGTAATCATGAGAGTGACATCCCATTGCTTTGCTGTATTCTATTGCAGTGTTAAAGGCAAGTCACAGGTGCTGCCTGCACTGAAGGGGAGGGGACTGCCTGAGGCCATGGACACTGACAGGCAGGACTGTGGGGCTAGCATGCACCCTGTCCACCTCATCTGCCCTGAACATCTTCAGAGACACGCTGACCACTACCTCACAAGGCAGCTCATTCCATTCTGATGTCACTTGAATAGTTAGAAAGTTCCTCCTGGCATCGAACCCAAATCCATCTCCCTATGGCTTTTAATCACTGATCCAAGCCCTGCAGTCTGGAGAGTGGCATAGGAAAATTTGAATCTGGGCCAGGCATGGTGTAATCCCAGCACTCTGGGAGGCCAAGGCAGGCAGATCGGTCAAGTTCAGGAGTTCAAGACCAGCCTGGCCAACATGGTGAAACCCCATCTCTACTAAAAATACAAAAAATTAGCCTGGCTTGATGGGACATGCCTGTAGTCCCAGCTACTCGAGAGGCTGAGGTGGGAGAATCGCTTGAACTCAGGAGGCAGAGGTTGCAGTGAGCCAAGATCATGCCACTGTACTCCAGCCTGGGCGACACGGTGAGACTCCATCTCGAGGAAAAAAATAATAATCTAGTCTGGCAGAAGTTGGACTCCAGGAGGTCAGGGATTTTCTGTATCCTCAGAGAGCAGGGTTGCCGGAAAGTTCCAGGCACATCATAGGTATTCCATAACGACGTGTTGAGAATAGAGAAAAGAGTGGTTCAAGAGGCTGTCTCAGCAGCTTTCTTGTCTGCTGTCGAATGCAGAGGTAGCCTTGTCTGGGAACTTGCTTCCCCTGTGTCTTGGGGGACAGACCTTCACAGCCTTCCTCAGGAGCCTAGCACTTTAAGAGGCTCTGTTCCAACCCTGACACTAGAAAGAAGCATGACTTGCTCGAGGCCACACAGCTGGTAAACAGCAGGCACCAGAAGCCAGGCCTCTTGGCTCCCAGCATCCTTCTGCCTCTCTATCGTTGTGTGTGACTGATTGTGAGACAGGGACACCAGACAGGCCTGGACCCTGCATCCTGGGAGTCTGCGACCCAAGGCTACTTCCGCTACTTTCTGTGAACTGCCTTGATCCTTGTCCTGCAAACTAGATCGGGGAACCTCAAAGCCAGACACAGGTGAGCCGCGGGCCTCTGCGGGCTGCAGCAGGGACCAGGCACTCACTGCCTGCTGTGACTCGGAGGACTGTACACCTGCTCTCCTTCTCCCGCCAGGAATGACCACACCCAGTGTACCTCCTGGGGCGTCAGGGGCCTCCCCAGCACTGAGTGTCCAGCCTAGTTCAGCCTCCAGGCTTCCAATTTCCTGGCAGTCAAGTCCATTGGCTCTGGAGCTGCTGCAGAGGCGCCCAGGTCTTCATCACTCACCTGCAGCTGCAGTACAGGCCCTGCCCCATGGCAAATGCAGCAGGTGCTGAACGGATGATTGAGGGCACAGGATCTGAAGACCTCAGCTGGGAATCTCCGAGGCTAGGCACAGCCTGCCCCAGCCCAGTGAGGGGAGAGGCGGGGCATCCACAGGGCTTCAGGAGGCCCTGCTGCAAGCCAGCCTGCAAGCCGGGGAGTGCGGGGAAGCTGAGGCTGACTTCAAAGTTCTTGGGAAACAGGAAGGGCCACAAGGAAAAGCAGGACCCAAATGCCACTTTCCCGGCTTGGAAACATCTGCGTCACCATTATCCCCAGCACCTTCCTTTCCACTTCCCGGCCTCTAAGGGACCCGCCCACCATCCGCTTTCTGTTCTGTATCCTGGGCCTTCAACTTCTCCCTGCCACGGCTGCAATATAAGAAGCATTCGATAAATATTAGTCATTAAATCATCACTGCTGTTCCTACCTCTTCCCCTTCTGTATATTAACACATTCAAGGTTCTATCATCTCAGAAAATTAAAACCTTCCAAAATGCTTCCCACATGCGGATGGCCATCGATTTTTATTTATTTATTTATTTTTAAGACACAGTGTTGTTCTTGTCGCCCAGGCTGGAGTGCAGTGGCATGATCTTGTCACTGCAGCCTCTGCCTCCTGGGTTCAAGTGATTCTCCTGCCTCAGCCTCCTGAGTAGCTGGGACTACAGGCACATGCCATCACACCAGACTAATTTTTGAATTTTTAGTAGAGATGGGGTTTCACCATGTTGGCAGCCAGGCTGGTTTCCAACTCCTGACCTCAGCTGATCCGCCCGCTTCGGCCTCCCAGAGTGCTGGGATTACAGGCATGAGCCACCGCACCCGGCCTGCTACTGACGATTTTTATTTCAGCCTTTGCATTTTTCCATGTCAGAGTTCTCTACCATGCACATGTTTTAAGAGGCTTATAATGAAAAAGTGCTGACATTTGCTGAGCAGGAGCTCTGGCCCCTGCCTTGTGCTAGAAGTTTCCTATGCACCCTATTTGTTCAGCCTCTCGTTAACCCCATGGAGGGTTACCAACTACCCCAGATCGCCCAGGACTGAGGGGCTTCCTGGGACGACAGACTTTTATTGCAAAAACTGGGATAATCTCAGGCAAACCAGGATGGCTGGCCACCATTCCATCAAGGAGGAATACTCTGTTCCCATTTTACAGATGAGAAAACTGAGGTTCAGAGAAGCTTAAAACTCTGCCTCGGGGCCGGGCATGGTGGCTCATGCTTGTAATCCCAGCACTTTGGGAGGCTGAGGCGGCAGATCACTTGAGGTCAGGAGTTCAAGACCAGCCTGGACAATACGGTAAAACCCAGTCACTACCAAAAATACAAAAATCAGCCTGCTGTAGGGGCACATGCCTGTAGTCCCGGCTACTCGGGAGGTGGAGGCACGAGAATTGCTTGAACCTGGGTGGCAGAGGTTGCAGTGAGCTGAGTTCGCACTACTGTACTCCAGCCTGGGTGACAGAGTGAGACTCTGTCTCAAAAAAGCAAACAACAACAACAAAAATCTGCCTTGGAGTCTGACCAAAGAAAGGGGCAAGCCAAGGACGGAAGTAGACGTTTCTCCGGAGAAGACACACCGGTGGCCGAGAAGCCCACGAAGAGATGCTCACCCGCATTAGTCATCAAGGAAATGCAAATCAAAACCACGACGAGCTCGGGTGCCGCTTCACACGCTCTGCCACAGCTATAATTTTGTTTTAAAACTGCAACAAGCGTTGGTGAGGTTGTAGAGAGATTGACACTTGCACATTGCTGGTGGAAATGTAAAATGTTTCAGCTGCTGTGGAAAACAATTTGGTGAGTCCTCCAAAAGTTGATCATAAAATTACTATATAATCCACGATTCCGCTCCTACGAATAGACCCAGAAAAACCTGAAAATAGATTCTCAAACAAATACACGTGCACACACGTTCATAGCAGCGTTATTCATGCCAGCCAAAAAGTGTAAAGCACCCAGATGTCCATCCAACAGTGAATGGGCAGATGGATCGGGGTCCATCCATACACCGGAATATGATTCCCTAAAGAGGAATGATGCTCTTAGGCAGATGAAGCCTGAGAGCCCTGAGAACACAAAGCTCAGTGAGAGAGGCCACAGGCCACAAAACTCCCATTTAACCTGATTGCATGTTGTTTTGTTTTGAGACAGAGTCTTGCTCTATTGCCCAGGCTGGAGTGCAGTGGCACAATCTCTGCTCACTGCAACCTCCGCCTCCCAAGTTCAAGCCATTCTCCTGCCTCAGCCTCCCAAGTAGCTGGGATTACAGGCATGTATCACCATGCCCAGCTAATTTTTGTAATTTTTTGTAGAGATGGGTTTTCGCCATGTTGGCCAGACTGGTCTCAAACTCATGACCTCAGGTGATCTGCCTGCCTCAGCCTCAACAAAGTGCTGATTGCATTTCTATGAATGATTCAGAGGAGGCAATACATGGATACAATGCAGACTGCTGGCTGCCAGGGGCTGGGGGAGGAGGAGGGAAGAGGGGCTGGTGATGGGTGGGAGGTTTCCTCTTGGGGTGACGCAAAGCTTTGGGAACTTGTAGAGGTAATGGTTGCACGCACTAAATATAAATACCAGTGACTTGTCCACTTAAAAATAGCTCATTTTGAGACGTGAGATTCACCTCGATTTACCGAAAACAACGAAAACAAAACCTGTACTTCAGGCCACACAGCTGATGAACACAGAGCCGGCCCGGAGCACCTCACACTCAGCCCGCCTTCCCTGACCGCTGCAGCCCCATGCCGCTGCTAGCCCCCACCCCCACCTGCCTCCCCAGGCTCTCCAAAGCCTCTCTCTACTTGACCACTCGCCATTTGCTTGTGACTGCGGTCAGGCTTCCTGTGCTGGTCACCACCCTCTTCCGCTGGGCAAGTCCAGTGAACAGCACTGCAGGGGTATTTGCCATTTGCCCCCAAAATGCTGCAAACTGCCTCCATAAAATGACTCAGAAAAACCCAGGGAGGCCATGTATGGTGGCTCACACCTGTAATCCCAGCACTTTGGGTAGCCAAAGTAGGCAGATCACTTGAGGTCAGGAGTTCGAGACCAGCCTGGCCAACATGGCAAAACCCCATCTCTACTAAAAACACAAAAATTAGCCGGATGTGGTAGCAGACGCCTGTAATCCCAGGTACTCAGGATGGGTTTTCGCCATGTTGGCCAGGCTGGTCTCAAACTCATGACCTCAGGTGATCTGCAGTTTGAGGCCGAGGTGGGAGAATCACTTGAATCCAGGAGGCGGGGGCTGCAGTGAGCTGAGATTGTGTCGCTGCACTCCAGCTTGGGTGATAGAGCAAGACTCCATCTTAAAAGAAAAAAAGAAAAGAAAAAGGAAAAGGGAAGGGAAGGGAGGGGAGGGGAGGACAGGGGAGGGGAGTGGAGGGGAACCCAGGGAGGACAGGACCCAAGCGGGTCACCTCCTGAGGCAGCTGCTTTGCCCCTCTAAGGAGATCTCAGGGCTCCGTCTTCCAAAGCCTCTCCCTTCTCCTCTCAGTCACCCCACACCTCACGGGCCTGCCCTGCGGTGGGTGGAGGGTGGGGAGCTCTTCCTCCTTTGTTTCTCTTGCCTTCGCTCAACTCAGTCAGAGCCTGGCTGTGGGGGCTGCTCCTCTCTGAAACAAGACAATCATGCCTGTCCCCTGTCGAGGTAACCCTCGGTAGGAAGGTAAAGTCACTGTCCCCAGACCGCCCGCGGGAAGAGACTGACTGCAATTCACTCAGAGCCCTGGCAGCCAGGAAGCTGAGGAGGGACCGTCTCTCCTCTGTCTGTCAAGACACACCCGCAAAGCAGGAGGGGAGAGAATCCACAGAGCTGCCCGCAGGTGGCCCCCTGGGTGGCACTGGGCCTCTGCTTCCAGAGGGAAGTGAGGAAGGTGTCTTGGAGTCGCAGCTCCCGAGTCACCTGCTACCTCTTCCTGTCATTAATCCTCCCAAGACAACCATGACCTTGACTACTAACCGCAGAGGCTAATCCAGCCTCCTTTGGAATTACACGACTTGTACGCTCTTGCGTCTGGGCTCTTTCCTCCCACGTGGAGTCTGAGCCTCCCCACGTGACATCATAGCTCCCTCTTCTCACTGCTGTAGCCAAGGCCGTCTCGTGCACAAAGCACCATCCATCTATGCATGCCTCTGTGGATGGACGCTTGGCTCAGTTTTGGGTTTTGGTGATCATGAATGGTGCTGTCATGAGCAGTCTTTTGGTGAACACATGCACACATTCCCTTGGGGGAACCTGGGAGAGAATTGCCGGGTTGCTGGGTGGACATGTGTTCAGCTGCCGTGGGTCCTGCCCGCTTTCTCAAGTGGTCCTACCACTGCCCCCTCCCTCCACCAACGTGGGGGGCCACAAGCTGCCACTCAGCACCGACATCTGGGATGGCTTTTTCTTTTGAACCCCTCTCTTGCTTGTATTTGGTGTAATGCTGGGATCGTGGCTTGTATTTCTGTGATGAGTGAGCTTGAGCACCTTTCTCTATGCTGTCATCTTTCTTTTTTCACATTGTGTACAGGGTATGTGTGGTATATTGGTACATGCATGCAATTTGTAGTGACCAAACTGGGATTTTAGGTTGTATCCCTTCAAACACTTACCATTTATTTGTGTTAGGAACATTATGAATCTTCTAGCTATCCTGAAATACACTACAAATTATTGATATCAATAGTCACCTTATCATGCTATAGTCAGTGTCAAGAGTCACCCTATTGATGGCTATTGATCAATAGTTGATACTGACGATATCAGTAGTCACTCTGCCATGCAACCAAACACTAGAACGTATTCCTCCTATCTATTTTTGTGCCTATTAACCAAACTCTCTTCATCCTCTCTCCAACTCCTTGCCCTTCCCAGCCCCTGGGAACCACTATTCTACTCTCTGCTGCCATGAGATCTATCTTTTTAGCTCCCACATATAAGAACATGCAGTATCTGTCTTTCTGTGCCTGGCTAATTTCACTTAATATTATGACCTCCAGTTCCAACCATGTTGCTGCAAATGATAGGATTTCATTCTTTTTATGGCTGAATAGTATTCCACTGTGTACATAGGAACCACATTTCCTTTACCCAGTGTCCTCGATGAACACTGAGGTTGATCTCATCTCTTGGCTACTGTGAATAGTACTGCAGGAAACGTGGGGATCACCTGCCCTTTCATATGGACACTGTAGAAGTTCTTTATACATTCTGGCCACTAAACATAGACCTACATATCGGTATAGATATAGATATGAGTATGGATACAGATATAGATATGGATATGGATATAGATATGAATATGAATAGATTGGCTACAGATATGGATACAATTATGGATATAGATGTGAATATGAATGTGGAAGTAGATATGGATATAGATATAAGCATTGATATGGACATGTTGGATATGGATATGGATGTGGATATAGATATAGATATGAATATAGATTTGAATGGATTGGACGTGGATGTGGACATGGATATAGATATGGTTATGGATAGATTGGATATGGATGTGGCTATGGATACAGAGATGGATATAGATGTGGATATTAATATGGATAGAGATGAAGATATGGATATGGATGTGGACATGGATATAGATATGGATAGATTGGATATGGATGTGGATGTGGATATGGATGTGGATGAGGATATAGATGTGGATGTGGATGTGGATATAGATGTGGATGTGGATGTGGATACGGATGTGGATATGGGTGTGGATGAGGATATAGATGTGGATGAGGATGTGGATGTGGATATGGATGTGGATGTGGATGTTGATATGGATATGGATATGAATATAGATATGGATAGACTGGAAATGGATATAGAGATAGATAGATTGGATATGGATGTGGATGTGGATATAGATGTGGATGTGGATGTGGATACGGATGTGGATATGGGTGTGGATGAGGATATAGATGTGGATGTGGATGTGGATGTGGATATAGATGTGGATGTGGATATGGATGTGGATGTTTGGATATGGATATGGATATGAATATAGATATGGGTAGACTGGAAATGGATATAGAGATAGATAGATTGGATATGGATGTGGATGTGGATGTGGATACGGATGTGGATATGGGTGTGGATGTGGATATCGATGTGGATGTGGATATGGATATGAATAGACTGGAAATGAATATAGAGATGGATATGGATGTGGATGTGGATATAGATACGGACATGGATTACAAATGTCCTCTCAGACTCTCTCAAGATGCTGCTTCTCCTTTATTCAGTTAATGCGGTGACTTCCAGTGATAGGCTCTCCTGTGTTAAACCACCTCTCCATTCCTGGAATAAATCAACTGGGTTGTGATGTGTTCACTTTGTGCATGTTTTTGGCCGATTTGCCAGTGTGGTTTAGGACTATTGCACCACATTCATAAGCAAGGTCCACCTGTAACTTTATTTTCTTTTCTGGATGTGTCAGCGGAAGGTCTGTGTATCAGGGTTCAACTGCCTCATAAAAGCAGCCAAGAGGCATCCGTCTTTCTCTGTCCTCTGCGAGAGTCCGTGCAAGGTGGTTTGCTGGACATGTTTGCTGTCTATTTGGGGAAAGGCCCACACAGCTTGTCTCCGTCAGGCCAGGGGACCACGTCTGGGGTCAGGCGTCAGTGGCCTTGTCTACGTTCTCATGGGGTAGGAATGCGGGGAGTGGGAGAACCTTGGGTTGTCACATGACCAAAGCCCCTGAAATGGGTTTGAACAGGAGGGCGGCAGCAGGGCCTCCACCTTCTCCGTGTTCCTTCTCAGCACTCTCTGTCCTCCAAGGCCTCCTGCCACCCTCCCGCCCACCTTCTTGGTTTTTTCCTCGTCAGTCTAGGCCCCGCCTCCTCTGTCGCCACCTCTCTCTCAGCCAGGACTATCCACAGACCCCTCCCGATGCAGGGTGTGTGTGTGTGTGTGTGTGTGTATGTATGTGTCTGTGTGTGTGCCTGTGTTTATGTGTGCTTGTGTATGTGTCTATGTGTGTGCCTGTGTTTATGTGTGCATGTGCATGTGTTTGTATCTGTATGTGTGTGTTTCTGTGTGTATGTATTTGTGTGTGTGCCAGTTGTGTGTGTGTGTGCATTTGTGTGTTTGTATGTGCATGTGTTTGTGTGTATCTGTGTGTGCATGTTTGTGTGTTTATGTTTGTGTGCATTTGTGTGTTTGTGTGTGCAAGGTTTTGTGTGTGTATTTATGTGTGTGTGTGAGGTGTTTGTGTGTTTGTATGTTCTGTGTGTGTGCATATGTTTGTGTGTGTTTATGTGTGTGTGCAGGTTTTTGTGTGTTTATGTGTGTGTGAGTGTGTTCTGTGTGTGTGTGTTTGTGTGTTTATGTGTGTGTGCAGGTTTGTGTTTGTGTGCTTATTTGTGCGTTTATGTGTTTATGTGTGTGCAGGTTTGTGTGTGTGTGTATGCGACTATGTGTTTGTGTGTGTTCTGTGTGTGCATGTGTTTTTGTGTGTGCATATGTTAGTGTGTGTGCGTGTGTGTGTGTGCATGTGCTTGTGTGTGTGCACATGTGTGCTCATATGCCAGCAGCAGTGCCCACTGCTAGAAGATTCTGCCTGCTGCTTGAGGCCGCCCTGGTCCTTCACTGGCTGTGGGTGGGACTCAGGCCTGTGCCCCCGCCACGGACACTTCCATGCCCCCACCCCCACCTTCACCACCTCTGCCTCCTCTGTTTCCCAGCCCTGCTGCTGGAGCGGGCGGCCCCCAGTGGCCCTGCTGCATATGCTTGAACAATGTCCTGTAGCGCCATGAAAGATGCAGGAGGGTGAGGCACCAGCGCATGTGCTGACTGAGCTCCCGACTGGCGGGGGCAGAGAGGTGGCAGGGCAGAGCCTGGCGTGGGCAGGAGCTGGGGTGGAGGCAGGCCCTGCCCTGCAGGCAGCCAGGCTCCTGCGTAGTCACAAAGCAGGAGTGCCTCACCTCTGTGCCTCCAAGGCCAGGGCATCGCTGCCAAGGCGAGGCAAGGAGGAGGGTGCCCTGTGGCTGACAACCAGGCTAGTGTTCCTTGTGAGCAGACACGGCACCTAAATTATGCATGGCCCAGGCCAGGTGCTGGCCGGGCTGCCCAGGAGGGGGCTGCCCACCGCCTTTCTTCAGGGGTTGTTCCCTTAATGACACCTGAAAATGAGCAAGCGAGCATGTGCATTCAGCCAAACGCTGCCCTCGTCTGATAGAAATGCGGCTCTCTGGCCTCAAGGATCCACCATCGATGCTCTGGAAACCGGGGCTTAGGGAAGGACCTAGCCAGACTCCTGCCTGATCAGCCAGCCGCGATGATGGCTGATGCTCGCTGACAGAGGAGGACTCCAGCCTCCAAATGTTCCTAGCCAAGGCCTGGCTCAGGCCCCCGGCCAGCCCTGCCCAGGAGCTGGACCCGAAGCCCAGGCCATGCCTGCCACGTCGTCAGCATGACCCTGGCTGGCCAGGGCAGAAGAGGCAGGCAAAGGTGGGCGTCCAGCGAGAAGGGCCATGGCCTGCCCCAGGAAGGACTGTCCTCTTCCACCGGCCCACATTTCTGGTCTAAGACCCCCCGCCCTCCAGAGACACAAAATACCAGGGAACCCAGAAACCCGGATTGGAACCCAGGGTTGGAGCCCAGGGTTGGAGCCCGGGTTAGAGTCCAGGATCAGAGTCCAGGATTAGAGCCTGGAATTGGAGTCCATGAGCTCCGGTCCAGGCCCTGCCGCTGACTCACACCATGCCCTTGGGTACATCCCTTCCTCTCTAGGCCCCATGGCCCTGTCCCCAAAGGAACAGAATTATTCCAGGTGACAAGGACTGTCCCTGCCCCAGCAGTCTACAGCTCCATGGGAGCTGGGCTACATGAAGCCAATGTGTGGCCCTGGAGACCCCCTGGGCTGCTGGGGGTCGGGGCATGAGCCCCCTTCCATCCTGGAAAAGCCTCTCCATGGGCTTTCTTCAAGCCAGGGGTTTTGTGGGCTCTCAGCAGAAGTTGTGTTCCTTGTTATCAATAATCGCAATAACAAAAATGATAGTAATGTCCTAATCATAGGCTCCTGGGCAGGACGGTGGCTGCCTCAAGGGACTCTTTAACACTGAGGAGAGGAAAGGTCTCAGAAACTAAAGAAGCTTCCTAGGCTTGGGGCTGTAGGGGGGAAAAGGCCTGCCACCCCAGCTAGAACCCGTGGCCACAGATGGGCACCTCTGCAGGGAAGCAGCCTCCACAGGAGCATTTCCTGTCCCAGGGCTTGGCTCTGGAGCTCGGAGAGCCTGACCTGGCCCAAGTCTCATTCACAGAAGCAGCAGAATCCCCAAGACAAGCTTACTCCCCCTGCGCCCCCAGGAGCCCCTCCTCTGCCCACTGCTCCGGGCACCTTATTTCAAAAGAGATCCTAGATCTTAGCAAACTGAATTCACTCCGTTGGCACCAGGGAGAGGTGAGGGGGAGGTAAGGACAGGGAGGGAGAGGAGAAGGCGTTGGGAAAGCTTTGCCTGCAAAGGCCTGACATCCAGGCAGTGCCCCTTTCTCCCACCCCTGCCCCCTTAGTAGAAGGCGGCTGCCCTCAGCAATTGCCCCTGGGACCACCCTCACCTGATGGCTGAGTCATAACAGCAGTCCCAAAGAGAGAGGAGCTGACAGACCAATCTGGCCCAGTTCCTCGGTCGCTGTGGCCAGGGTGGTGAGGGGGTCACATAGAAGCAACATGGGTTAGGGGGTGGTAGTTAAAGGGTGGGCCCCAGCACTATGGGAGGCTAGGCCGTCACCCCCAAAGGTGCCTGCCTGCTATGGAGCACATCCTATCAATAGGAGGTATGGAAGGCAGAGCTGGTTGAGTTTGATCCAAGAAACAGAGAGAGGACTTACAGGGGGGGTGTCCGGCCCTCAGAAACTTGGGCAACAGCCAAGGGAGGGATGAGATGAGTTCTGAAGCCCCAGAACTCTGGGTGCGGTCCTGGCATGAGGGGAAGCAGGAGTAGGCAGGAACCTGCTAGGAACTAAGAGAGCCAACGCGCAGGGAAAGGCCACCTCAGCAAGGAGTGAGCCCTGTAGCGCTGTGAGTCCCTGGATGGACTCACATCCACCTGCCAGGGACAGGGCAGAGCAGGGTCCAGTGCGGCCTCTAAGGCGCGCCCGACAGCCCCAGCATCCTCCAGGGGTTTCTCCCTGTCCTCGTGGGCCTGCTCACCTCGGCAGCCTCTGCGATGCCACGCCTCCCTCAGTGTCCCCCTCTAGACACTCAGGACCCCATGGCCCACATTCTCTCCGTCCCCGGGCTTGGCACTCACAGGTCGCCCTGCCCTCCCCTCCTCATCCTTCACTTCTCTTCATAAGCCTCAGCTCTTCCAGGAAGGTGACAGCCGCCCCTCCCTTGTCATAAGGAACTCTCGTGCTTGTTTGAAAGCCCACGTTCCTGTGGACTTTCAGCATCACAAATGCAGGGACCACCTCAGCCCGGTTCGCTTCTCCACCCCGGAGGAGAGCACAGGGCCTGGCACACAGCAAGTGTTTAAGAAACAGGTGTCGAATGAATGAAGCAAATAATGTCAAAGGGACGGGGGGCGGGCTCCCAACATGGGACCCACGGGCCTCTCTGGAGACACTGACATCCCAGGGACTCCTCCCGGGGGTCCAGCTGGGTATAAACCCAGCTCGGGAAATATCCAAGAGGTGAGTGTTGAAGGCCAGGGGCAGCTGATGGGGCTGAGGCGAGGCAAGGTGGGACTGGCATTCAGGGAGCCAACTGAGCATGTCATTTTCTTGTTGGTTTCACCCCCCCTTTATTTATATATACACCCCACGTCTTCTCTGGAAGCAACAGGGAGTCAGGGTATGGATTCTAGTTCTGTTCCTGGGGAACGCTAGTGTAATGACTTCCCCTCTTGGAACCTCAATTTTCCCAACTTTGAACTTCACCACTTGGGCCGGATAGTTTCTCAACCTTATATCCTGGGCTGGCAGGTGTCCTCGGGGTCTGAAGTCCTGGGAGAGCACTCTCAGAGCCTGCGTCTGGACTGGACTTCCGGTCTGCCCATGACCACCCAGCCAGTGGGACAGAAGCCACCTAAAAAAGAGACCTCTTCGTCCACGCGCGGTGGCTCACACCTGTAATCCCAGCACTGTGGGAGGCTGACACAGGCAGATCACTTGAGGTCAGGAGTTTGAGATCAGCCTGACCAACATGGCAAAACCCCATCTCTACTAAAAATACAAAACAACTCGTACCATCGTGGTGGCATGCACCTGTAGTCCCAGCTACCCGGGACTCTGAAGCAGAAGAATCACTTGAACCCGGGAGGTGGAGGTGGCGGTGAACCGGGATCATGCCACTGTACTCCAGTCTAGGTGACAGAGCAAGACTCTGTCTCAAAAAATAAAAATAAAAATAAAAAAACAAAAACAAAAAAAACCTTTTCCCAGTTAATGTCCAGGAAGTCAGCATAGCTCCCCAGCTGCCCCTCCCCGCTAGAGTCAGCAAGGGTTCAGGCACCTGGCTCCAGGCTGGAGTGCAGGCGTAGGCGGGCTTGCGGGAGCCCCCCCCCGCCACTGTCCTCCGTCACAGGCAGTGACTCAGGGGTGTGATGCAGTTACTCGCGCCAGGCCCCCCCAGGTCTGACTCCCTCCTCTGCTGGATGTTAGTCGTGTGGGTGTGGGGCTGGTGCCATGTGTGTACATGTGAGATCTTAGAGACGGTCTCCAGACTAGGCTACTCCCGTGCATCGGACGGCAGGGAGAGCCAAACCCGGCTGCTCTGCAAGCTTCACAACGTGCACACACCAAGCTTCTGATTTTTAATGAGTCTTACCCATATCTTGAATTGCAAAATGCATCTCCCCTTCCTTCCTCCCTGTGGGGCCGCCTTTCTCGGGTCACTTTGGAGGGCACTGTGCTGTGAGTAAGATGCAGCTCCTCACCCCAGGACCTCACTCCTTTCCGTGGGGTGACGGACGCGTGCACACATCACCAGAGGAGCTGGCAGACGCTGAGGAAGTCTTGTTGTGGCCTGGGGAGGGGGTGCTGGTGATGGTGAGGGATTGATGGGAGCTTGGCAGGGAATGGGACTTTGAGGTCCCTGGGTCCCAGTGGGGCTGAGCTGAGGTACAGAAGTCTTCCTGCATCTGCTTTCTTAGGGCCCGTTCACAAGGGGGCTGGGTGGACTTCCAGGAGGAGAACGTGGCCCACATCTGGACCTGGCTGGGGCACCACAGGCACATCTGTGACGACTGGAGAACACAATGACAGGGAGGGGTGGGGCCCTTGAGAGGAGGATTCTGGTTCCCTGAGGTAATGGAGTCACAGGATTCAGGGACAGATACCTGCAGCCTCTCGACCTGTCCTGGAAAGAAAACAGCTGAGTGTGAGGCCGAGTGAACCTCCTGCACTCCTCCCAGCTGTCCTCCATGGCTCAGGCAGCCTAGGATACGGCCTCCAAGACTACAGAACACAGAGGGGGCAGATGGTTTCCCCACCCCTCCAAAGAAAGCAGGTGAGCCTTGGGCTCCAGGCCACCCATTATGACACCAAGGTGGCAACCAGGATTGATGGGAAGGGGTCGGGGCTGACCATTCAAGGGCGTGTGAGGACCCCCGGGCCTTCCAGGGATGGTGGAAGGGGAGAGAACACAAACCGAGTGAGGCCAAGGTCCTGCACTAACACAAATAGAAACATACCTACACAGTGGGCCTGTACACACCGCTGTGACTCACTTATCCCCAAAGGCTTGGAAGAGTGGGGGGCATTTGATTTGCATGACATAAACATAATTTCAGTGAGATGACATGTGAAGGAAGGGAATTCCACGTGGAGGATAAAGTTCAAAGTCCAATAGATTCCCAAGGACTCCCACTCACCAACCACACATCAATCCAAACACCTATCTACCCACCCACTCACCCATCTATCCCTCCATCCACCTGTTCATCCATCTATCCATCCACCCACGCACCCACCCATCCATCCATCCATCCACCCATCCATCCA
>NW_016107351.1:5373927-5376966 GCF_001604975.1 Cebus imitator | reverse complement strand
CCATCCACCCATCCATCCATCCATCCATCCATCCACCCATCCATCCATCCACCCTTCCATCCAACCAACCATCCATCCATCCAGCCCATAAACTGAGTTTGGAGAGCCACAGGTATGAATCCTTTCCTGATGGCACTCACCCTCCAGTGGGGAGAGTGACATGAAAACACATGGGCCAAGTAACTGCAAACTGTGAGATACGCATGAAGAAAAAGAACCAGGAGCTATGAGCAAAAACATTATGGGAGCTCATCCAGATGGAGTGGGAGAAGCGGCCAGCTGCTTGGGCATATCTGGATGCTAACATGGCACACAGTAAAATCAAAACTGTAACCCACTTTATTGGAATGTTTATATGATCCTGAAATCATTCAACAAATGGTCTGCAAGACCCAAAGTCTAACTCCAGCTCATTGGCAACTTTCAAAAGGCTACCTCCCCTGGGCAAACAACCGTGCTGCTGGCCATAGGCAGCCTAGAGGCTCAAGGAAGACCCAGCAGCCGAGACCCCACCAGAGCCTCCTTTGCCTGCAGTTGCATCATGAGCTGAGCCCTCTGTGGCAGCAGGGAGGCGGGAGAAGGAGACCATGGAGAAAGAGAGGGAGACGGAGGCAGGAGGAGCTCTGCTTTCAGTTCTCCGGGGAGGCCAGAGTGCTGATGTGTGCACTTAGCCCAAATCTAATCCCGGAAAGGAAAGACAACTAAAAGTCTGACCTGTTTCCCAGCCTTCTGCATTTTCTGTTTTGAAATCAAGGAGGAAACTGGCATTTGAAGAGTGGTCCAGTGGTACAAAGCCGTGGCACCACCACCACGCCTTCCTCTTAGGAACCTGGCTAGATTCCAGGAAGGGGCTTCCATCCAGGAAGAGCCCCTCAAGAACTTAGCTTGCTGGATCAGTGGTACCAGCCAGCCCTGGGCAGCCCCTGTCACCCCCAGCACCTGTCAGCACTGTCTTGTTCTTCCCCCTAGCCCAGCACCAGCTCAGAATGGCTGGCGGGATCCCCTCAGCAGTCTCCCCCACCCCATCTCACACCGGCCCCTCCAGTTCTCAGGCTGGACTAATGACAATCTTTGATGACCAAAAGATATTCATGGTAGAGACCTTCACCTGAAACAGGAATGGCCGGCATCTGACGCGGTGCTCTGTGTGGCTGAGCCATCTGCTTCTGAGCAGTGGACTCCTGGGGCACAAGCCTCACTGTGGAGCCCATCAAGGTAGGGGGCGGGTCACTGCGGACCCTTTCCCTTCCTGCTTGTGTGTCATTGACATCACAGTCAACCTCCATCAGAGTCTCTCTGTTCATTGTCCTATGAACTTCTGTCTTCCCTCATTGATAGCTGAGAAAATGGGGAAGCAGGAGCTGACCATTTTGTTGAATATAGAATATAGGTCTGAAAGGGACCGGGGCATGTTGGCGTGACCTCTGAGAGGCTACAGAGTCTTAATGCAGAGACCGAGATCCCCACACCCCTCCTGCATGCGTAGCCTGAATAAATAATGCCCATCTCAGGGTTATTTTTCAAATGTATATGCATGCAGTCGTAAATAATCAAATACAAATTGATTCCAAACCACTACTGAATTCAAAGTAGTTTTTTGTCATTGTGAGTTTTCTCAACCAATGAAACCTAAAAATAAAAGCACCCGCACGTGAAGAGATCCTCAAAGGGTTGACATTAAAATGCAGTTCACAGGCTTGAAAAGATGAAGAGCCACAATTCCATGGCAAATCCTTCTTTTTTGATAAAGAAATTGCTGTTCAGAGAGGTTAAAAGGCTTGGCCAAGGTCACACAGCTTGAGATGGTGGTAGAACCTGAACTCTCCCAGGCTCTGACCTCAGATCAGAGCAATTACTTTAATTCCTCTGAATTTCTACTTCCTCTTCTGTAAAATGGGATTGTTGAGAGAATTAAATGAAAGAATCTGGGCCTGGCGTTTGGCACGGTGCCAGCACACGGTAGGGACTCAGTAAGTGATGACCATCCCATTATTTTTCTCATTGTGACAATTATATCCTGTTGCCTCTTGCATTCTCCCTTTGCTTCGAAGCCAAGTCACACTGGTGAATTACGTGCCCCCCACACACACACAATGGAGTTGAGTCAGTAACGTGGTCAGATAACACAGTCCCCTTTAGCACTACCCCACCCTGACCAGCATGCAGGAGTTGAGAAGCAAGCGCCCCTCAGCATGGAGCCCTTGCATTGAGCTCCCACAGTAGCTGACACTTTTCCTCTTACAGCTCTGCTCTCTCAGAATTGTCTTTGTCTGGGTCTGTGTGCTACATCAAAGGGCAAGCAAAGTGGGGACAGGAACCAGGTGAACACTTCCCCCGGTAGCATCAGTGCTTTACAAAGCAATCAATCAATGGGGTCAATGGATGAATGGATGGGTGGATGAATGAATAAATGGGTGAAGGGTGGATGGGTGGATGAATGGATGGAGGATGGGTGGATCGGGGGATGAGTGAATGAGTGGAGGATGATTGGGTGGGTGAATGAATGCAGGCTGGGTGGGTGGGTGGATAAAAGAAAGGAAGGAAATATAGATAAATGAATAGATGGATAAATGGACAGATGGACGAGTGGGTGGATGGATAGAAGGAAGGAAGAGGAGAAAGAGTGGATGGGTGGATGCATGAACAGATAAAAGAATGGGTGGGTGGATAGAAGGAAGGGAGGAAGAAAATATGGATGTATGGATGGATGGGTAGATGGGTCAATGGATGGATGAATGAATGAGTGGGTGAGTAGAAGGAAGGAAGGAAATGTGGATGGATGGGTGGGCAAATGGGTGCAGGTGGGTGGGTGGATGGAAGGAAGGAGGAAAATACGGAAGGATGTCCATTTGTAAATAAATAAATGGACAGATGAGTGGATGAGTGGGTGGGTGGACAGAATGAAGGAAGAGAGGAAAGATGGATGGATGAATGAACAGATGAATGAACGGGTGGATGGATAGAAGGAAAGAAAAGCATATGGATGGATGGATGGATGGATGGATGGATGGATGGATGGGGGGTGGGTGGGTGGATGGG
>NW_016107351.1:5369280-5373762 GCF_001604975.1 Cebus imitator | reverse complement strand
TGGATGGATGGGTGGATGGATGGGTGGGTGGGTGGGTGGATGGATGGACCCTTTGCTCAGGATACTCCCTGGAACTGCAGAGAAGGGGTTAAGCAAGAGGGTGAGGAGCGACAGGCACAATACTTCAGGAAGACTCCACGTGAAATTTCCACAGACTCTAAAACCACCCAGCAGCTGTGCAGAGTCCTAGTGCCCTTGCTCACCCTAGTGTCTCTGCTCACACCTTGGAGACGGGAAGTGGAGGTCACTGAGAAATAGGAGGACCCCAGAAAACCTCAGCCCAGTCACTAGAGCAAACCACCTTCTGCCCTAAGCCATGGGAAAGCTTAGAAGCCAGGCCTGTTGGTCACAGAAAAAAGGAGGGACTTTAATGGTGGTGGAACCAATGCAGTAGGCAGCAGCTAGCTAAGAAAGGATTTTCTCTGAGAACGGCTCCAGGTCCTGGCCCTGCATGAAGGTTGGGGTGGGCCTCTTCCTCCAGAGGCCAGGGCCAGGACTCCATGTGGGAGGGAGCTGGCAGCCACCTGGGGGGTCCCCGGACCTGCATGTATTTGCATCCTGGGCTGCCAGCTTTATTTATGTGTGTTTTTGGCTCCCGTGTGCCAGAGACCCCGTGTGCTTTGTTCTTCCACAACATAGCCTCATGGCCTTGAACAGTGCTGCAGCCTTGCAAGCCCCACCCCCTCCACGGTGACAACAGAAAGCCACCACACATGTGCACACACACACATACACCAGTGCATGCACACGTGCATACCAATGTGCAGGTGCACATGCAGACATGAACACACACGCATGCCTGGAAGCACACACACACAGACACACACGCACACAGACACACACACAAGAGGTGCCCACTCTCTGGTCACGATTCTCCTCTCTCCTCTCTGGAGCCTGTTCCTGTCTGGCCCATCCCCGGCACCCACTCACCTCTACCAATCCACGCATCTCTTGCTTTACACACAAAAATCTTGTATGTGAAATGTTCACACTCAGGTCTCAGTTTGAAAATTAAATCCCTTTAATGATTGAAGGTCCAGGTCCTTCTGCAAAGGAAACCCTGGAGCAGGTCCTTGGGTAAAGTTAAAAATTCTTTTTTTTTTTTTTTTAGAGACGGGGCTTCTCCACGTTGGTCAGGTTGGTCTCAAACTCCCGACCTCAGGTGATCCTCCTGCCTTGGCCTCCCAAAGTGCTGGGATTACGCGCTTGAGCCATCGCGCCTGGCCTAAAAATACTTTTTGTAAGCTTCCAGCCAGGCCCAGACCAGATGCTGGAGAGGTAATGGCAGGACTACAGAGGCGAATTTCTCCTTTTTCCAGGTGTGAAGCTCAAGTGACCTCTTTGGGGACAACTACCTGTAGCCAGCTGGGCTTACCAGCTCAGCCCCCACAGCGGCGTCCTAACGGAGAGCTGTCTCATGAATATTCCTCCAGGTCTCATTTTCACTGTTTTTATTAAAAGACAGTATAGGCCTGGGTTCAAACCTTGTTCTGCCACTTAGTAGCTATGTGACTTTAGACAAGTTACTTCACCTCTCTGTGCCCTGGTACCTTCAGTCTATAGAATGATGATAATGTCAACACCACCTCACTGCATTACTGTGAAGCATGAATGGGAAAACACACATACGGTCATTAGCACCGTGCCCAAGTTATTAATAGTGAAGCTATTACTGCCATTTTATTTATAGTTTACTAAATAGTGAATCATATGATTCTATTTACATCAAACTATGACGAATGGATGGCATGGGCTCAATGCCAGCTTCCAGCCCCAGTCACTAAGCGGTGATTCAGCCCGCCTCAAGGTAGGGCTAAGGGGACTCAGGCCCTGCCCTAGCCTAGTCTGCAGCCCATCTTCTTGCTCCATGTCCTTGGACCCTGCTACACACCCCACACTGGGCTCATTGGGTTTTTTGCTCAGCCTCCACCTGCAGTTCCCAGGTTCAGATCTCAGGATATGCATCAAAGCTCAAGGAACATGTTTCCTTCCTGCCCACATGCCCCCAAGAATGGGCTGTCCCCTGGAAGAACCAGGGGAATATCATCAGTCCTCTAGACCATCTGAATCTGGTTACTGGTGAGCCCAGAGAGGTGATGCCACCTGCCCCGAGACACACAGCAAGGCAGCGGCAGGAGGTGCTCAGGGCTCTGAGCTCCAGCCTCTAACTTCACTGCCAGATGAGTTTACAATGGAACCACTTCACGTCCCAATTACATGGAGGAGGAAGGAGCCCTTGGTAAATACGAAAAGCCACCTCCTCCCTCCTGCGGTCTCTACCACCAAGAGCTGCTCGTAGGCTTCCTGCTGTCTTCACACTGGGGTCAAGGCTGACCTCTCTTCTCTGCCCTTCAGGAAGAGAAGACATGAAAGCATTCGAGCGAGGGGAGGGCCCTGGGAACCGGGAGCCAGCAGAGCCACCAGCCTCGCTGAGTGCAGTGAAAGAAAGCAGCCATCTGCACCCTCAGCGTGGAGCCCCGGCAGCACCCAGCCTGGAGCCCAGGGCCTCGCTCGGGCAAGCTGCCGCTCCAGGACCGGGGGCCTCCCTGCCCCCACTTTCCCAGAGGCCTCGGGGTGTTCTGGGTGCACAGCCCCTCTCAGCTCAGCAGGCCCGGGAGCCCACTCGGCTTCAGGCAACTGTCGGCCAAAAACAGTAAACGCACGGTCCCTCCTGCACTCAGGCACTTTCCATGGCTCCAAGTCCTGCAGGAAAAGCCCAGATGACTCCAGGATGGCCCCTGACTTCGAAGCGGGCCGGCCCCCTTGTTTCTTCACTTTTTTGACCCATGAGAAAACAGAAGGGTTCATTAGCCAGAAGTATGTGGATGCCCATGTAGCCCGCAGCACCGTAGCCTGGGCCAGCAGGGGCTGAGGACAGGACATCTGCTTCTGTCCTCACCCTCCCTCAAGGACGAGGTCAGCCAGCAGAGCACTGGGACCAGCATGTGATGGAAGAATGCATTTAATACCCAAGGGAGCCTGACTGCCCTCCCCGGCTAAGGTAGGCAAGAAAGGGGTGCTCAGGCTTCCATAGAATCAAGACTGCCTCCCTGGAAGA
The DNA here is from genome assembly GCF_001604975.1 of Cebus imitator. Lineage (NCBI taxonomy): Eukaryota > Metazoa > Chordata > Mammalia > Primates > Cebidae > Cebus > Cebus imitator. Next base: position 5,370,704 of record NW_016107351.1, on the reverse strand, counting down.
GGCGGACTGTGCGCCAGGTTGGGAAGGAGAGACGCCAGGACTGAAGCATGCCCCTAACTTCTGGTGTTAAATTATTTGCACAGTTCTACGTGCCTGCTTGCGGGGCAGGGCAGCCACCTGCCAGATGCTCCTGTGACCTCCAAGAACTGCTGAAACCTTTGAGGTGTCTGTCCAACACCCGCTGGGATGTTTTAGAGCGGGGGTGTGTGTTTGCAGTTATTTCTGAGTGTCGCGGGTGAGAAGATGAAACTGCCGGTATTTCCTGATTGCTCTTAAGGGCTCCTTGTGACTTTCATGTAGCCTCAAGCAGTTTAGAGACTCCAGGAGCCGGGGTTGTATCAGACTCTGCCAGTGAGTAGGGCAGGCCTCCCACCTGAAGCAGAAAATCAGGAGTGCCCGACGCCTAGGCACCCCCTCCCTTCTGGTCCTCACAGCAGTGGAATTCCCCCAAAGATGTGTGGATCCTGATTGCATGGCTCTGGAGAGGGAGGAGAGGCTATCCACCGCACCACGCCCTCTGCAGACACACACACACACACACACACACACGTGCGCGCACACACACACATGCACATCTGAACAGGCTAGGCCAGGCCCCGCCAATGCAGCGCCTCGCTGAGAAGCAAGGGGAGAGCAGACGCCCTGTCTGAGAGCCACATGAGCCGGCAGCCTGCGTAGGAGCAGCAAACCATGTCCCAGACTCTGGGTGGGCCTCGTTTATGTCTGGAAAGAAAAGGGATTCTGAGGAGGGCTGGGGCAGGCAGCCAGCTGCAGGGCAGGGAGCTCACCCCTGCTCACCGCAGCCCGCCGCCACCAGCAGGTACGGGCCAGGAGGCTCGGCAGGCCAGCCCTGGCTCCCAGGGGTCCCTGGGGACAGCTTTGGAGCCCCTGGCCCCGTGGCAGCTTTCTCTTGGATGTTGAACCTCCCAAAGCTGGGTGGTTGATAAGCAAGCAGAGAGTGCTTAGACTCGCCCACTCGAGAGCCCTCTTGCCTCTCCTGCATGGGATTTTCCTGCCTGCTAGCCTATTGATGAAGCGGGGTATCCCTGGGTCACTATCACCTAAAAGGCCTCTCTTTAAAAATAAAAGCCAGGTATAGACAGCACGGCCTGCGGGAGCCAGGTGATGAGCAGGATGGGAACAACTGCCTAGACTCTCCCAGCCGAGACCACGCCCACCTCCATCGTCTGACCTTGGGCCCAAGTGCCCAGATCACTGTCTCACTGGGCCTCCACTCTAGACTGTCTGAATAACTCTAGAGCCCAGCCCTCACCACAGAGGCCATTGTCATTCTTTAAAAATAGCAATAATACACCACATGTTCTCACTCATAGGCGGGTGTTGAACAATGAGAACACATGGACACAGGGAGGGGAGCACTACACACTGGGGTCAGTTGGGGGGAAATAGGGGAGGGACGGTGG
>NW_016107351.1:5360251-5368577 GCF_001604975.1 Cebus imitator | reverse complement strand
CCAGCTACTCAGGAGGCTGAGGCAGGAGAATTGTCTGAACCCAGGGGGCAGAGGTTGCAGTGAGCTGAGATTGCGTCACTGCACTCCAGCCTGGGCGACATCAAACTTCATCTCAAAAAAAAAAAAAAAGGTAAAACTAAGAAGACAGGCCTGGTGCAGTGGCTCACGCCTATAATCCCAGCACTTTGGGAGGCCAAGGTGGGTGGATCATGAGATCAGAAGATTGAGACCATCCTGGCCAACATGGTGAAACCCCATCTCTACTAAAGATACAAAAAATTAGCTGGGTGTGGTAGCATGCACCTATAATCCCATCTACTCAGGAGGCTAAGAAAACAATCACTTGAACCCGGGAGGCAGAGGTTGCAGTGAGCCAAGGTGGCACACTGCACTCCAGCCTGGGTGACAAAGTGAGCCTTCGTCAAAAAGAAAAAAAACTACGAAGACAGTAAAACGATGAGTGGCCACCGGGGTTTGGAGAGGAATGGAGGATGGCCATGTGGAGCACAAAGGTTTTTTGTCAGTGAAATGATTCCGTAAGATACCGGAACGGTGGATGCAGGGCATCATGCATTTGCCAAAACCCACAGAGTATACGACACCAAGAGTGAACTCTAATGTAAACTGTGGGCCCCAGTTAATGACAATGTATCCACATTGGCTTAGTGGGTACAGATGTGCCACACTAATGCAAGGCCTCAGCAACAGGGAGCCTGTGTACGGTGGCGGTGACGGAGGTGACACAGGAACACTGTATTTTCCACTCAATTTTTCTGTAAACCTAAAACTTCTCTAAAAAGTAGTCAATTAACTCCAGTCTGGGCAACATAGCAAGACCCCACATGTTAAAAAATATTTTTAGTAGTCTGTAAATTAAATAATAATAATAGGCTGGGCATGGTGGCTCACGCCTGTAACCCCAGCACTTTGGGAGGCCAAGGCCGGCAGATCACCTGAGGTCGAAAATTCGAGACAAGCCTAGCCAACATGGAGAAACCCTGTCTCTACTAAAAATACAAAATTAGCCAGGCGTGGTGGCACGGGCTTGTAATCCCAGCTACTCGGGAGGCTGAGGCAGGAGAATCACTTGAACCAGGAGGCGGAGGTTGCAGTGAGCCGAGATGGCGCCATTGCACTCCAGCCTGGGTAACAAGAGTGAAACTCCATCTCAAAATAATAAATAATAATAAATTACACACAATTTCATTATGTGTCTATTAACCACACCTTTTATTTTCTGCATTCTGATGCTTTGACATCTTGGGGCCTTCCAGACGCTGGTGGGGCTGCCCCTCCCAGGGTTAGGTAGTTCCTGGAGGTAGCAAACCACTCACCCTCTAAAGTGCCTTTCATATGCAAAGCAGCCAGCCTGGAGCCCACACCCCAGCCACCTCGTTTGTCAGCCTCTCTCATCTGGGCCCCCTCCACCTGCCCTGATCACTCCAGGGCCAAGTGCCAGGCATCTTGGGACAGCCCTACCCCCAGAGCCCTCTGAAACTGTTAAAACTGGCAAACCTAAACCTGCTTCCCAACCCATCCCTTCCCGTGGAAACCTCAGGAAAGGCTCCTGCCGGCTTTCTACTTCCTTCTGCCTCTGGCCAGCCCTGGTGCTTCCCCGTGTGGCTTGCATGGTGAGGTCTGGGCCTTCCTTGGGGCTGTGAGTAATAAATTGTCTTGTCCTTGGCCTGCTCTGTCACCACAACAGGCCTGAATAACAACAGCACCTACATTTTAAATAGTACTGACTAGGACCCACACGGGGTGAGGCGCCGTAAAAGTTTATCCACCCGGGACTCTGGTTCCGAAGGTGACCTTGGCTTGGTTTTCAGGACGGCACCAGCAGCTCCTGATTGTAGGATTTTCGACCTGTGGCGTAGCCATGGATCCGTGCTCTCTGGGATTCCTGGACCGTGGGAGCAAAATGGAGCCCACCCCCTTTACTTCCCAGGTGAACGAACCAAGGGATGGAGAGGGGAGGGTCTGCCCCAAGTACCCACGCTCACCAGCAGCTCATCTTGTACTTGGCGAGTGTAGGAAGCCACAGAAGCTGGGCACAGCTGAGTGTCTCATGCCCTGCCGTCCCTGGGTGGGTACGGTTCGGACACCCACTGCTAACACAGACGCCCAATTTCAGTCCCGCTCCCAGACCCCCAGCCCACCCATGGCACATGTGTTCCAACCATGGTGCCTTCCTCCCTGCTCCTCAGTGTCCTGTCCTCCCATCCAGGACTCACCTGACCTCTGTCCCACCCAGAGCCCCAGCCCTCCAGTTCAGGAGGGCCTGAGACATGCCGATAGGATCTCAGCACTGACAGGTAGGAGGGTCCCCTGTGCACACGCGACACCTCCCCTCCCTCATCTCTGCCTCGGGGCAGAATCAAGAAGATGCGGTCAGCAGAGCGGCCCTGGAATGCCTTTGGAGGCACAACGGGCATCTGTGTGCAGCTCAACAGTGAAGTCACCTCCACAGCCCAGGGAGGCTGGCCAGAGGGGCCACGAGGAAACCAGCCTGTCTCATCAGGTCAAGTGATGCATTTGCTGGTGGCCTGACCCTGACCAGCCTGGGGAGGAGGGTTTGGGACCCAGACTCTCATGCCCAGACTCTATGTATATGTGTATGTGTATGTGCACGTGTGTGTGCATGTGTGTGTGTGTGTGTGTGTGTGTGTGTGTGTGTTTAGGGGCAGGGTGGAGCTCTCCCTAAAAGTTGTTCTTAAATAGATACTGTTTATCAAGAAGTACCCAGACCCGCAGCAGGAAAAATACATAATAACCACTTAAAAACAGCAAGATTGGCAGGAACCATTTTTCAAGAGAAAAGGCTGGGGAAAGGCTGCCAAGCGATGGAAAGTGTAATAAATTCCACGCCACTCCAGAGGCTGCAGCTCTCCAAGACGCTCTGGGCCCATATCTGTCGCCAAGGCTGATGGGCCGGGACAGGACACTCCATCATCTTGCTACACTGACACATCACATCCAGAAAGGTGGCCCTGGGCTTGGGATACGGTAGCTCTTCTTTCTAAACCGCTGGGAGTTGGGAGAGTTCTGTGTCTGTAGAAGGGGAGCTGGCCCTGAGCTCGCTGGGGCAATGGCACCGAGAGGAAAGAGCATCGTCCAGGAGCCAGTGTCCCCGGCAGAGGACGAGAGGTGGCCTTAGGTGACGGCATGTGAAGAGGGGCTGCTCCTCCTCCTTCATGCAAGGATCATGCAGCTGACCCTGAGCCAGCCTCCGGGCACCCTGGCCAAGCCTCGTGTGCCCTCACCCTTCCCCAGGAGCTCCCAGCGTGGGACAAACAGTTCCGTCTTCTCAAGATCCAGGAGAGCGTGTCTCCTTTGCAGATGCTTCAGAATCCAGAGCAAGAACTCCTCAGAAGGAAGCAGCTGAAGTGCCCCAGTGCACCCTCATTCTGCAGACCCGGCCCAGGGGAGGCTACCAGGCAGGCGGCTTCAGAAACCCACAGACAAGCAGAGAGATGTTTTATTTGAGACCACAAGGCCACGGTGATTCCCCACTCGCTAATCCCTGCTCTGACACTGACCTGCTATGTGAACTCAGACAAGCCCCTAACCTCTCCTCCACCTCTGGTTTTCTCCCCTGTCAAATGCAATTCAGTTTTAGCTCTGCCAGCCCCGCCAGGCCCTGGGCAGATCCAGTGAGAAAATGGGATGTGAAAGCAAGTTTGTGAACGGCACAGCACGGAACAAAGGCAGGACGCTGCCACCTTGTTAATTCCTATCATGGGTGCAGAACGCAGAGCCACACCCCTGCCAGCCTCGGGCCGGGGCACCCAGCCTCCCCGACAAAGCTGCGTCACAGACTCTCCGCAAGCCCTTACTTCCATTTAGCCCTGCTTTCTGGTCCTCCCTGCAGTGGCTGAGGATGGTAATGACAGTGGCTGAGCTTCGCTGAGCATGCTGCATAACAGCTCATTTCACTCCCCCAGCATCCCCATTATCCAGATGAGGAAACTGAGGTGTAGAGAAGGTAAGACATTGGCCAAAGCTGGAGTGAGCCAGCGGTGAGGGCGGGTCTGCACCTTGGGTCTGTCTGGCAGCCCCATGCTGGGTTTCTCTGGCATCTGCTCTCCACCTTTGTGATTTTTGTTAGATCTGTGCCCCCTGGACTATGATGTATAATATTGTGTGTGTTTGTGTTAGATACAGTCATTTATTCAACACATTTTTATTGAAGACCTAATATATGTGCCAGGCAGTGTTCTAGGTTCAGAGATACAGACAAAATAGGCAAAAACACCTACCTGTGTAGGCTCTTTATTTTTTGAGACAGTGTCTTGCTCTGTTGCCCAAGCTGGAGTGCAGTGGTGCAATCATGGCTCACTGCAGCCTCTGCCTCCCAGGCTCAAGTGATCCTCCCACCTTGGCCTCCCAGGCAGCTGGGACTTCAGGTGCATACCACCGTTCCCAGCTAGTTTTTGTTGTTGTGGTTGCTGTTTGTAGAGACAGAGTTTCACCACGTTCCCCAGGCTGGTCTCAAACTCCTGGGCTGAAAAGCAAATCTACCTACCTCCGTTTCCCAAAGTGCTAGATTACAGGTATGAGCCACCACTCCTGAGCACTAACCTGCTCGCTTTTAAAGTAGCCTTTATTTTCAGGCAAGGTGTGGTGGCCTATAATCCCAGCACTTTGGGAGGTCAAGGCATGTGGATCACTTGAGGTCAGGAGTTCAAGACTAGCATGGCCAATATGGCCAAACCCCGTCTCTACCAAAAACACAAAAATTAGCCAGGTGTGGTGGTGCTCACCTGTAGTCCCAGCTACTTGGGAGGCTGAGGAATGAGAATTATTTGAACCTGGGAGGTGGAGGTTGAAGTGAGCTGAGATCCCACCACTGCACTCCAGCCTTGGTGACAGAGGGAAACTCTGTCTCAAAAGAAAAAAAAGCAACATTGATTTTTAAAAGAGATGTTTATGTTGCTACTACAAATGAAAATCCAGTCTTGGATTTTCTGATCCTATAAACATAAGTAACATTAGAAATCAACGTCACAGTCTAGCTGAGTGTTCTTGTCTGCTGAAGGTCTGAATCCTGAAGAACGCTCTTGTTTGCTTAAAAAGGAGATTTCATATCCTCAAAAATTTTTAAACATGGAATTATCCTATAACCCAGGAATTCCACTCTTAGTATACACCCAAAATAATTGAAAACAGATCTCCAAGTACTTGCACATGAACATTCACAGGAGCACAATTCATCTCACAGGAGCAGAAAGGTAGAAGCAACCCAAATGTCCATCCAGGACTGAATGAGTACACAGTGTGGCTGACCCACTCAGTGGAGCATCGCAAAAGGAAGGCCACGGCCGGGCGCGGTGACTCACTCCTGTAATCCCAGCACTTTGGGAGGCCGAGGTAGGTGGATCACCTGAGGTCAGGAGTTCGAGACCAGCCTGGTCAACATAGTGAAATCCCGTCTTTACTAAAAATACAAAAATTAGCCAGGTGTGGTGGTGCACACCTGTAATCCCAGCTACTCGGGAGGCTGAGGCAGGAGAATTGCTTGAACCAGGGAAGGGGAGGTGGCAGTGAGCTGAGATGACACCACTGCACTCCGGTCTGGGTGACAGAATGAGACTTCATCTCAAAAACAAAAAAAAAGAGTCCACAAAAGGGCCACAAAAAGAAGGGAAGCAGCAATTCAGGCTGGAGCACAAAATAACCACTAAAACATCATCGTCAGTGAAAGACACTGCACACAATAGGTCACATGTAAGATAATTACATTCCTACAAAACATCCAGAATAGGTAAATCCACAGAGATAGAAAGCAAGATGGTGAATGCCAGGGGCTGGGGGGTGGAGAGGGGGTGGGGGATGGAGGAACGGGGCGTGATTGCTTAATGAGTATGGGGTTTATTTTCTGGGGTGATGAAAATGTCTTAGAACTAGAGAGAAACGACATTCCACAACACTGTGAACACACTAAACGTCACAGAAGTGCACACTTTGAAATGGCCGGTAGTTAATTTTATGTGAGTGAATTTTATCTAAATTTTTTTTCAAATGGGAGATTTCCAAGTATTAGCAAAGTGTTGGAGACATACCTTCACCAAATGAGATTTTCTCCTTAATGCAATAAGGAAAGAATGAAAGAGGATTGCATGCTGCCTGCTCAGCTCCACGTTACTTTCACCTGCGGCGTCTCATTGGGGCTGCTCCGTGACCTTGCGCTGCAGACGGGAAGGTGATGATATCTGTGATCGTTTCCTGGGGCTGCCATCACGAAGAACCACAGACTGGGGCGGCTTAAACAGCAGAAACGTTTCGTCTCACAGTTCTGGAGGTTAGAAGCTCAAGATCAAGGTGCCAGCAGGTTTGGTTTCTCCTCGGGCCTCTCTCCTCGGCTCGCAGCTGCCTGTCTCCCCACTGTGTCCTCACACTGTCTCTGGGAGCTCACGCATCCCTGGTGTCTCCGTTTCCAAATTCTTGTAAGGACACCAGTCGGAGTGGATTAGGATCCACCCTAAGGGCCTCGTTTCAACTTAATTAGCCTTTGAAAGGCCTCATCTCCAAACACTATGCAGTCACACTCTGGGGCACTGGGGGCTTGGGCTTTAGCACATAAATTTCACCGGGAGAGGACAGAGTCTGGACCCCAACGGTGCCGGAGCTGACCGATGAGAGACGCAGAAGGCAGCTCAAGCCACGGAGTTGGTGGGAGCAGCGCCGGCCAAGAGCCCAGGTGTTCGGAGCTCCCACCCAGATATGCCCCTCCACACCTGCTGCTCACCCAGGGATGTGAATGACACACACACACACCACACAAACACATACACTCATGCACCAAACACACACAGCACACACACACCACAAACACACACACTCACACACACACCCCCACACACCACACATACACTCACACACATCATGCAAACATACGCACACACCAAACACACACAGCACACACACACCACAAACACATACACACACTCACATACACCACACACACACACCACACAAACACAAACACATACACTCACACATATCACACAAACATACACACACACACCAAACACATACACACCACACACATACACACACTCACGCACACCCCACACACACACCACACACACACCACACAGATACACTCACACACCACACAAACATACACACACCACACACACACCACACACCCTTACACACCACACAACCACACACACCACACACACACAAACACATACACTTACACACCACACACATACGCATACACTAGACACACCACACAAACACACCACACACACACCATACAAACAGACTCACACACCACACACACACCACACAAACACATACACTCACACACACCACACCACACACCACACACACACCACACAAATGCATACACTCACACACACCACACAATCACACATAAACACACACACCAAACACACACACCACAAACACATACACACACACCCCACACACACCAAACAAACACTACACACACACCACGCACACACCACACAACCATACACACCACACACACACACTCACACACCACACACACCACACACCCATACACACCACACACATACCACACACAAACACACAGACCACACACATACACACACACCACACAAACACACTAACGCACACCACACACACATATCTACACACCACACACACACACTCCTCACACACATTCACTCACACCACACACTCACACACACACCATGCACATACACATTCACACACATCACACACACACCACGCACATACACACTCACACACATCACACACACACACCATGCACACACTCATTCACACACATAGCACACACACAGCACACACACCCCACACACACACCCCATACACACACATACCCACATACACACCACACACACATACATACACACATACCCATACACCCACACCCACCCCACACAGACTCACACCCCACACACATGCTCACACCCCCTCACACACAGCCCGCACACACGCACCACACAGACTCACCACACACACACTCACACCCACACACACCCCACACTCACTCACACCCCCTACACACACTCACACACGCAGTTTCAGAGATCAAGACTGCGTCGGCCCCAGCTCCCTTGCCCTTGCAATCTCCTCTGTGTCTCCCTCACAATCCGACAGCTGCACAGGCCCCCGTGAAGGCTCTGATCCAGCATCTGGGGACTGCATGTGACTAATTAACTCTAATGAATTACGTGTCCACACGCCTGGTGAAAGGGCGCACGTGGGCCGGGCACGGTGGCTCAAGCCTGTAATCCCAGCACTTTGGGAGGCCGAGGCGGGTGGATCACGAGGTCAAGAGATCGAGACCATCCTGGTCAACATGGTG
>NW_016107351.1:5345437-5359453 GCF_001604975.1 Cebus imitator | reverse complement strand
GGGGAGAGGAGGGGAGAGGATGCACAATAGTGATGGGGGGAGGAGGGGAGAGGATGCATGATAGTGATGGAGGAGGAGAGGAGGGGAGAGGATGCATGATAGTGATGGGGGGAGAGGAAGGGAGAGGATGCATGGAGATAGTGATGGGGGGGATAGGACAGGGGAGGATGCATGGAGATCGTGATGGGGGGAGGAGGGGAGAGGAAGCATGCGGAGGTGCCAAGCATTCTGGCTCTGCCCCTGCAGCTGGAGCCGACATCAGGATCTGATCTGTTTGAGCAGGAAACAAAGGGCACCAAGCAATAAAAATGAGCCCATCTTCCCATCCTGCACCTCCCACAGCCACTGCCTTTTGGGAGCCCTGTCTCCTCACCGAATGTGTCCAAGGATGTGCCCATTTCATCCTGGCTGTTTTAAAAGCCATCCTGGAAAACACGCTCCCCTGGGGAAGCCCTTTGCCTCCGCATCAGCTGGCTGACTCCACTCGAAGTAGCCCCTTCTTGCACCAGTGGCCCCTCCACTCTGCTCAAACCCAAAACTGGGGTCCTCTTCAAGGCCTCTGTGCCCCTTGCCCTGCCCAAGCCTTGCAGACGAAGCCTGCAAAGCCCACAAAGCCCATGTTCAAATAACATGTTCTCCTCTTGAGGGGCCTGCTTCCCCCATCCCTCTCCAGCCCCATGGTTGGACTGAAGCTTACACCTGTTTTGATATCCAGGGAAGGGTCTAGCCCAGTAGGTCACCTGTCTGGTGGCTGTCCCTTAAATGCAGGTGGCATGCCCAGAAAGAATCGACCTGCCTCTGAAACCCTCCCTGGTCCCCACAGAGGGACAGCCGCCCCCAACCCCCATACCATCACTAAACACATATCAGAGCCTGTATCCTTCTTTCCTGTCCCTCCGTGGCCTCCACAGTGAAGCAGTGTCCTGTTGCATAGGAGGCGGGGGCAAGGTGTTAGGGGAGGCCCGGCTCAGCCACACTGGGAGAGGACAGCCCCGTCCCTACAGTACCCAGCAGCTGCCTGGACCCGGTATGTCTACACCCCTTCAGAGGCCGGGTTTCTGCACTGCCCCACCTCCCCGCAGCAGAGTGTAGACCCTCAGTGCAAGACAAGCAGCACCCGGAGGCTGGTTGTGGAGTTAGACAGAGCTGGGCTGAACCCCAGCATCTCCTCTTTGTGACTTTGGGCAACTTCTGAACCACCCTGAGTCTGTTTCCTCTTACGAAGAATGGAGATGATGGTGGAACCCGCCCTTGGGGTGAGTGTGATATGATAGATGGTGCAAAAATGCCTAGCACAGAGTGGGAACTCGGCACACACCAGCTGTCCTGCTTACTCTTGTGCCCCTTGCTCCTGGGAAAGAGAGAGCTGCTGAGCAGAGAGAGGAAGGGTGCACGGAGAGGGAAGGGTGTGGGGAGAGGGGAGGGCACTGGGAGAGGGGAGGAAGAGAGGAGGGAGAGGGGACGGAGGGAGGGCCCTAATCCCCATCCAAGCCAAATTGCACTTCACCAATCTCCAGGTTCCCATGTGACCCCCAGCTCCTTGGGGCATCCACATGCTCCCCGAATCCCAGCCCCCACTTTTGGGCACTGAGGAAGCTCAGGCTGCAGAAACATCCTGGCTCCAGCCTGGCCACTCTGACCACATACTCGTGCTAATTCTGCCAGAAAGACCAGCCTGTGGTTAGCAAGGGCAGCCATTATGGTTTCCAGAAAATTCCTTTGAGCGAGGAGAAGCTGTTTGCCATTCCTGAGGCTCCTCCAGCCTGTACAAATGCGGCTTTTCAATTAAGCTGGGGCTGCTCCCAGATCTCGTCTATCTGCTTTCCTTCTAAAGTGAGGAAAATCCTAGAGCAGTGGGCATTCCTTTTGATTTTCCTAAATCACTTCCAGTTATTTTTTCTGATGATCCAAGCAGTGCCTGTTCTGTCATCCAGGAACATGGTGGAGGGGCTGGTTGGGGTCAGAAGTCTGGGGGACCAAGTTGGGGACCTCGAAAAGAGAGACAAGTTTGAGAGAAGGATGGCAAGTTCCACTCTGGATGGGTTGAGCAAGGGGCACTTTGGAATTCCTGAATCTGGCTCTGGGCAGGAATGTCTGGGAGAGTAGGATGCCCGTGGCTGGCTCTCAGTGTGGGCTGGAGTGGCAGACTTGGAGTTCCTCAGCACAGATAGGGCATCGCATCATGGGCTTGGGTGGGGTCTCTGGGACAGTATGTGAAGTAGAGAGAGGAAAAGGCCAAGAATGAAACAAGGAAGAGAAAACCTGGAAGAGAAATGATCAAACTGTGGCAGGAATGCAGAGGGAAACGAGACCAGGACAGAGGAATGCAGTGAAGCTGGGAGGACAGTGCTTCAATAAGGGGCAGGTCAGCTACGTCATGGGGCCAGAGAGCTCAATTCAGACCCCAAATGGTCCACAGGACGTGGTACTTAAGATGTCATCAGGCAACCAAAAGAACACAGCAGAAGTGGCATCATGCCAATTCTGAGTCTAGTCTTGAGGACTGGTACATTTCATTTCCTTTTCTTAAAATGGGCTGTCTTGGGACCCTCCCTCTCAGACCCAGGCACCTGAATCCCAGCCTAGGGTGTGTGTAGCCTCTCCAGTCAACAGCCCTGGTGGAACGGCCAGCCCAGACTCTGACCTAGTAATGTTTGTTCATGACTGCAGCTGCATCCAGAAGAACCTCCCAGCTGAGCCCAGTCAACTCATAAAACCATGAGATAACAAAATGGTTGGTTTCCTCAAGCCAAAAAAAAATGTCATCAAAGATTCCGCCAGAACAACTTTAAGCAAGGATAAAGCAAGAATGAGTATGTGTGTGTGTGTATTGTGTGCACATAGGCATGTGTGCAGGCAGGAGAGACAGTGTTTAGATGGGCTTCATTGAGGAACTTGACCTTCGAAGGACTGCTCATTTCCCTTCACTACTTAAAAGGTCTCATCTTTGCCAGGTCTCAGGCAACTTTCCTACCAAGAAAAGCCCACCCACAGCTTCAGCCAGTGGCTTCATCAAAGATCTCAACCCTGTGATCAAGCAGCCTCAGAGCCTTAGGGAAGAAGCAGCAGCTTCAGGCCCCAGTCCCAGCCCTGCTACTTAAATTCTTGGGTCTCAGCCGGGTGCTGTGGCTCACGCCTGTAATCCCAGCACTTTGGGAGGCCAAGGTGGGAGGATCACTTGGAGGTGAGGAGTTCAAGTCCAGCCTTGCCAACATGGTGACACCCCATCTCTACTAAAAATACAAAAATTGGCCAGGTTTGGTGGTACATGCCTGTAATCCCAGCTACTCAGAAGGCTGAGGCATGAGAATCACTTGAACCCGAAAGGTGGTGACTTCAGTGAGCTGAGGTCATGCCACTGCACTCCAGCCTGGGTGACAGAGCCAGCCACACACCGTCCCACACCAATAAACAGACGATCACGCACGTACGCACACACACACACACACACACACACACACACACACACACTCATATATGGTCTCAATTTCCCCTCTCCAATGCGAGGCTAATGGCACTTTGCCTGCCAATTTCTCAGGGTCATTGCTGGAAAGAAATAAAATGAAGGATATAAAAACTATCGAGGCAAAGGCTAATGTAAGAGATTCTTCTGATTCCTATTCAAAGGGAGGAGGAGGTTTCGGCCCAACCAGAAGCTGGCGGGCTCCCGAAGCTTCAACAGCATACTTCTCTAAAAGCAAGCTTAGGAAGATCAAGGCAGCCACAGGGCTTTGAATCTCCCTGGCAGCCTCGGGAAACTCTTGCATCCTGCACGGATTGACATCGTGCTAAAGAACCTGCCTTCGGCCCCTTTGAGGGCTTCCTGATTTGCAGGGAAAGTTGGGGACCGCTTCTGTGACCAAAATCAGGTGCCATTTCCACAGGACCTGCTAGAGGAGCTGGCTTCCCTCTCTGTCTATCATAATCCCATTTTTTGCCTCCAACATTTGTGGCTTAAAATCAGTGTTGCCTTCTGGCACGGAGGAGAGAGCACCAGAAAATGAGCCCAAAAGTTCAGAAGTTCAAAGAGACAAACAAAAAACATTAGCACCTTTACCCTACTGACCTGCAGGCAGCATCCTGCACCAGGACTGTGAGGAAGCCAAGAGAAGCCCAGAGCAGGCATGAGATGCAAAACAGAGTAAAATAAACAAAAGTCAGGCATCGCATTAGGGAGAGGGTCCACGTGGCCGACCAATGGCGGCGGAGCAGCCCCTCCTGACGGCTGCAGCTTTCGGGGGGCCTTAGGAGTGGTTTCCATGGCACCCGTGCCTTCATAATCCTCACCCAAGCAGCTCTCCTTCAGCTCACCTTGTGTCACCAAGCTGGAGGAGAAATGAAGTAAGTGTGACAAATATGCTGATATCCAGAGACAGAGAGAGAGAGTGTGTGAGAGGACGGGAGAAGGATGTGGGCAAGCCCAAGGACTTCCTCCTCCGGAACAAGCAGCTGGGGTCCCTGCCTGGGGCTCTGAGGGCATTTCTGGGGGACCAGGCCTAAGCCAACTCTGACTGAGAAAAATCTAGGGACTCAAATACCCAAAGAGTTTGGAGAGAAAGGTGATCTGCGCTCCTGTGTGCAGATGGTCGTGTCTCACACAGCAGGCCTCTGGGAGCACAGAACTCTGAAGGGCCAGTCTCCACGGCCACCATGGTCAGGGCTGATCGTGCTCACTGACCCCCAGGCCCCGGCAGGAAGTTCAGCCTTTTTCTCCCTGCTGGGATGCGAGCTGTGTGGCCTGTGTTCGCTGTGCGACCTCGCAAAGCCTGTGCCCATCTCTCTGAAGAGATCCTGGGTTGTTGTGAGTACCAAAAATCCTATGTTTAGATGCTTCCAGCTCATGCCTAGGACATAGAAGGGTTGCAGAGAACGGCAGCTTTTTTAAATACTCATTTCATTGAAGTACAATTTACATGCAATAAAACTCACCAATTGTAAGTGTACCATTTGATGGATTTTAACATGTATACATACACAGTCACCCAATCAAGATAGGGAATGTTTCTATGACACAAAAAAGTCCTTCCCGCCCCTACAGTCAACCTTCTCCCCCTATCTTGGCCCCAAGCATCCCCTGGTGGGTTTTCTGTCCCTAAAGCTCTGCCTTTTCCAGAATGTCATGCACACAAAGACCCTGTCTCATACACACAGAGGCCTCTGCATCTGGCTTCCTCCACTTCGCACAAAGCTTTCGAGGCTCACTGATATTGCTCCTTCCTCTTTCCTGCCGGATAGCTTCCACCCTTTGGATTAAACGGTAACTTTCTTTTGTGTGTGTGTATGAGACAGGGTCTTTGTCGCCCAGGCTGGAGTGCAGTGGCATGATCATAGCTCACTGCAGCCTCGGCCTCCTAGATTCAAACAATCCTCCTGCTTCAGCCTCCCACGTAGCTGGGACTGCAGGTGTGCACCGCCATGCCCGGATGATTTTTTTTATTTCTTGTATTTTATTTCTTGGTATTTTTTTTTTTTAGAGGTGGGGTCTCACTGTGTTGCCCATGCTGGTCTCAAACTCCCAGGCTAAAGTGATCTTCCTACCTGGGTCTCTCTAAGTGCTAGGATTAAAGTCATGAGCCACTGCACCCAGCCAATAATAACTTTCTAGATATTTGATTATATTTAATGATACTTGAAGTCCTTGACCCTGAGTCCTGGTCCCCTTTATGACACCGCTGCTTCTTCTTGGATTCATCTCAGAGACATCGTCATAGTCACACCTTCTTGGTGTGTTCCCAAACTTTTTTCTTCAGTCAGATTTAACAGTACCTGCTGGTAGGGAGAGGGGCAGGGAAGGGGTGGGGGTTGCCCACTCCACCCCGGGCTCACCCCCCATCCCACGTGAAAGTGTGCACACCCGCCATGGCTGCACCCATGGGTGTCACCAGTGGGACAACAACCAGTGGAGGCGTGGCCTTGGTGTAGCGCCCCTGGTCCACCTGATGCTTTCCCAGCCCCTGCCTGTCCTTTGCCAAATCTGTCCTTTCCTTCTCAGCCCTAGAGCTCCACAGAGAAGGCGCTTCGGAAGGTCCCCACAAAAGAATCCAGCCCTCTCCATCCATTGATTTCTTTCTTTCATTCATTCAACAAGAAATTATTGAGGGCCTTTCTGTGCCAGGCACAGGCCAGGGGCAGGGTGACAGGCAGAGGGCAGCCACCAGGGTTGCAGGGCCCAGCCAGGCTCACCTCCATCATCCCTCCCTCCCTGCCCCGGACTCGGCCCAACAGGCAGGACGGAAACGAAACCTCGCCCTCCAGCATCCTCCAATCTCTTGCTCTTAGATCAGACCCTGCACAGCGGCAGGCAATTGAAAAGGACTTCCGGGTGCCCACTCGCACTTTCATCCCGCTTTTCTCTCTCCCTTTTTTCATCTTCTTTTTAAAAATGCTCTTTAATAGTGGGAAAGTTATCATGAAAAGGAAAGAAAATGAAGCTTGAAAAGAATGTGTCTGATGTGCAGCAATTTGTTCACCTGCGAGAGGTTCTTCCCCTCCTGAACCTCGCTGCCGGGGGCCCAGCGCTGCCGGGCGGCGGGAGGTGGGAGGCGGCCGGGAAGCTGGAGGAGGTCCTCCCTTCTGCGCTTTTGAAAGCAGAGGCAGCAGGTGGGTCAAGGTAGGAAGTTGGCCTCATGGCAGCAAGTCAGATCAGGGCCATTGGAGACCAGGGTCACCTGCCATGTCCCTCCGGCATCTGTTGGAGCCGCACTAGGGACCTAGAGAATTGTTCTCCATGGGGCATCTCCTTTTCCATCTTAGGGCAAGAACCCGGTGTCCAGGCGGTGGGGAAAGGGGGCCTAGAGCAGGGCAGGCTCAGGGCCTGGTCACCCCAGGACCTCAGGCCACCATCGCTCCCTGTCTCCTACTTGGGCTCCAGCCCATGTCCCACTGACCTCTGGAAGAGCTAAGGTCTTCCCTGAGGATGCCAGTGGGGCTTAGGGTTTCAAGAAAGCCTCAACCGGCCTCCATCCACTCTGCGCTGGACTGACCCTGCTGCCCCTCCCCTTACTCAGTGAGAAAACTCAGGACCCACATGCAAGACACAGCCTGCAGGAGAAGACGCCTGGTGGGCTCCCTTCCAGCAGAGGACACTGCTCTTTGGTTCCGATCATGAAAGGCAGGGAGTCTGGGCCAAAGTGCCCATGGGGGAGACTGTTTGAGCTTGTTTCCCTGGGAAATGACAGAAGGGTGTGACGCCAGCCAGCCTGGAGTCCTGACAGAGGCTGGTTGGCCCAATGGTTAGGCAGCGGGCTCTGGGTCAGCTTGCCCTGGTTCAGATCAAATCACATCCAATCCGTCTGCTGCTCTTTAGCGTTGTGGCCAGGACTGGAACCAGACAGAACCTGGGGGTGGTTATAGCAGTGCCCGTCTGAATCACTGTACAAGTTCTCACCCATAATGCACTTGGGATGGCACTCGGCACACAGTAGGTGCAAGGAGAAGGCTTGCGTCCCAAGCTTAGCGTCATTATTCAGCCAGACCCTCCCCTGAATAGTAGCACCCACCCCGCTGGCAGGATAGGAAGATGGAGGATGGGCATTTCCCCCTCCCCTTCAACCTAGGGCAGGGAGAATCTGTGAGGAGTGCCCCTGTCCCTGAGCTCTGGCCTCTCCCCCCACCTGCAATGACAGAGACAGAGCTGGAGCTGGGCTGGGGAGCAAAAGCTTTGGACAGGGGACTGGGCTGCCACCTTGGGCTTGCCCCCACCCTGCACAACGCTAGGGGATGCCATTCACATCAACAGCCCGTGGTGGCCCCTGCCCAGGGCCAAGGCACAAGCTCTGGGGGAGACAGGCCAGGGCTCCCTGAGATGCCATTTGCCACCAAAGTCTTCTTAAAAGGCCTGAAGCCTAAGCCTGACAAGGCAGAGACACAGGCGTGGGCTGAGAAGGGCCTGGGAGCCCGAGGTGCCAGTGGGCTCAGCCTGGGGCGACAGGGGCGTTCCCTTCTCCTGGAGCACAGTGGCCTGGTTCTGTCCTGGAGACTGAAGAGACCCCGAGAAAAGTTTCATGCTCCCCTCCCTCAAAGCTGTCTCACGTCCACACATCTCCTCACCCTCCCCCAGAGGCCTGGAGCTGCGGGGAACCTGAGCGAGAGTGTGGTTTCCTCTCAGCCTCAGCCTCAGACACTTCCGCTCAGCAGCAGCTGCAGCCAGGGCAGCCCGAGGCAAGATGTCAGCCAGTCCTTGTGACACCTCCCTGCCCGGGTGGAGACAGACAGAGGCAGGCAGCAGGCCAGGCCCCTTCCAGCAGAGGGGCAGCAAGCAGGCGTGGGGTGGGGGGTGGTCACAGGGTGGGAATCACAGGGGAGAACAGTGACTGAGGAGAGTGATGGAGAAGTGTGTGCCACTGCTGTGTGTGTGCATGCAAATGTGCATGTGTGTACATGCATACATGTGCTGCACGTTCGTGTGTAGTGTGTGTGCAAATGCGTGAGCAAGTGTAGCTGTGTGCAAATGGGTAAGTGTGCACTTCATAGGCTCAAACAGATGTGTGCCAGTGTACAAGTGCTGCTTGTGCAAGTTTGTGGCTGCGTGTGCAAATGGGTGTGGGCGTGTCTGTGCCTGTGTGCAAATGGGTGTGTGCAAGTGTGCAGGTGTGTCACATGGCTGCAAGGGTGTATTTCTGCAGGTGCACATGTGTGCAAGTATGTGGGCATGTGTGCAAATGGGTGCCAGTGCACAGGTGTGTGGGTGTGCCTGCGTGTGCAAATACATATATGTGCACATATGTTCAGTGCATGTCTGTGCGATTGTGCACGTGTGTGTGAGTGAGTGGTCTGGAAAAGAGAGGGAGAGGGAGAGGAGAGAAGGAAGAGCAGAAAAAACGACAGTAAAAGCCGGTACCGCCCAGCAGACCTGTCCGATGGAGAGCACCGGGAGGCAGGAGCAGCCTCTCTTAGCTCCCCTCTCAGTAGCGGGCACAGCTGGGGTACAATGACTCGTGTTGCCTGCCGGGCAGATCACACGGGTCACAGATGCCTCCTTGTCCCAGGACGTGGTCGCTGCACCCTGTCCTAACTCCAGTTCTTTCCCTCATCTTCAGCAGCTCACCCCTTACCTCCAGGCCCCCTCCCCTGGTCGCTGTCAAGGTCAGCAGGCCCTGCTCCATCCATGAGGGAGCAAGGGATGGTATCTGCTCAGTGCCATCACTCCCTGTGGCCAGCTTCTCCTCGCCCAGGAACAAGGGGATTTCCTGACTGTCTCTTTAGGCAGGGTGACGTAAGCTGTTTTGCTGGTGTGGAGCCAAAGAGCCTTCCAGCCCTTCATTTATCTAGATGTGGAGTCCTCTGGGAATGTGCACAGCAGGCTCGCTCCTGCCCAGCGTCTTGGAAGAGCTCAGCCTAGTGCCCCCTTCAGACAGTTGGGATCTAAGAAGCAGAGCCCTGAGGAAGGGCTGGCAATACCGCATGTCCGGGGGTGGCTGGCGTTTCCAGCTGTGACACTTGGGATTGAAACCAACCTTCGAAGGGCGAGAGACCACAGCACCAGCTGTGTCACTGCCTGGGGAGTGCCCAGCCCTGGCCCTAGAGGGGGGACACGACCTGGGCATGAAATGTGTGGAGACCTGACCCCACCCTTGTGCTGGCCCCCGCAGCAGCAGAGGCAGGCCCAGGCAGGCGGGGACCAGCTCTCCCCGGGGCTCTCCAAGGGGTCCCCGCACAGAGCTCCAGAGCCTACACTGCATTACCATCCTCAGGGTCACGAAACTCTCCTGGGGAAGTCTCTAGAGACAGGGAGCCTGGCCATGCCCTGGCAGACCCACCCTCTCTACCCCAGGGCCTCCGGATTTGGTCTGAGGGTCACAGCACAGGGGCGTCTGCCATGGAACCAGCCACCAGCATCACGGCCAGGTCCATCTCCTCCTCCATCCCGCTGTGGCTCCTTGATCCTGTTCCTCACCTGTAAGGTGGGAGGTGAGGATGCCCAATTCAGTGTCTGGTGAGGACAAAATGTATCCCCTCGTCCAGGGCTGGCCTGGAGCAGACCCTCCCCCTTCCTCCTAATCTGGACCCCAGAAGAAGCATGGCTTCCCTCCCTAGCCTTCCTCCCTTGGAGCTCCGGGCACTGAGGACTCCTGGTCGGTCTCATTCATCTGATTCTCTTCTTTCTCTCTCTCTCTCTCTCTGTCTCTCGCCCCCCCCCCCCGTGACCTTCGCCTCCCAGGTTCAAGTGATTCTTCAGCCTCCCAGGTAGCTGGGATTACAGGCATGCGCCACCACACCTGGCTAATTTTTTGTATTTTTAGTAGAGACAGGGTTTCGCCACGTTGGTCAGGCTGGTCTGGAACTCCTGACCTCAATGGATCTGCCCACCTCAGCCTCCCAAAGCGCTGGGATTCTCTCTCTCCTCTCTCTACCTCTGTCTCTCTCTTTCTCCACTCTCTGTCTCTAATCTCTTTGTCTCTGTCTCTGTCTCTCCCTGCCCCCCCACCTGGATCTCCACCCCCATTCTTCACCAGCTGACCCCTTCATCCGTCAGAATGTAGATATTCCTCTCTCCTGGAAAACTTTCCTGCCCGAAGCCCGGGTGGGGTGCCTCTCTTAGGGGCTTCATGTGTCCCACACTTTCCCTGTCTTCCCATCAGTCATGATGAGCGGGAATTACCTGATCATCTGCCTGCCTCTCTCCTGGGCTACGGTCCCCTTGAGGGCGAGAGACTGGGTCCAGTAGACTGTTGTATGCCCAGTGCCCAGCACAGGGTAGATGTCCATGAAATACACATGAACCAGTGACTGATTGAGACTGAGACCTGACTGGAAGTATCTTCCAAATGGCTGCTGGGAGAGCAGTCCATCCTGTGCCCCAGCTCCTGCCCCATCCCCCACTCCTCCATCTCCTCTCCTCCAAAGTCCCTGCCATCGCAGCCAAGCTCTCGCTCCAAGGCAGCTCTGCCATCATCTGATGCAGACTCGTCACTGTTGCCATGGAGACCAGCCAGCAGTGAGCTCTGCACCCTCCTGCAGCAGGGGCTGGGCAGAGCACAGGGGCAGCCTGCAGTGTACAGAGAGAACCCATCAAGGAGGAGGCGCGAGGCATGTGGCTCTGTACCCGGAAAGCCTAGAGTTGAGCCCCGTCCGTCCCTCCTCTCCTTCCTATACCCGTGAGACCTCAGGCAAGTTGCTTCATCTCCCTGAGCCTCCCATGAAATGCAGAAGAGCCCAGCCACGCAGTGTGATTGAGGATGGGATGGACCCATGAGGGCGTGGGGCTGTCTCCGTGTCGTTGTGGTATGCCAGCCTCTGCCTTGGCTTTCTGGGGGCTGTTTTGAGGGTTTCTCTCCCCTCGACCTTTGTGTCCAACTCTCCCCACCCCCAACTCAGATGAGGCTGAAGGAAGGAGAGACTCCATTCTTGTGATAGCATGAAAAGATTTTCTGTGACATTTGAAAACGAAGAAGGAGCCTACAGGGTGGTTAACCAAACGTTGAGCTTGGTCCGGCCTTAGCGCTGCTAAGGTGGGGGCCATGTTGGTTGCTTCCTGCAGCGAGCTAAGGGCTGTGGGCAGCTCTGCTCACAAAGAACTTAACATGGCATCTCACATGCAGGACAGCCTCCAGGCCCCACTGGGATCAGGGGAAGCGGTGGTTGTCCTGTCTCCTTATGGCTTTAAATGGCAGCTATTTCTGGAGACAGTGGAATGTTCTTGTGCCTACTGGGGACTTTGGGGACAGAAACATGCCAAGATGCTACAACTTGCTCTGGGCACAAAGCCAGCTCTCCAGCTCCCGTGGCCAACATCGGTCGTGGCATGGAGCTGAACACCTGTGTCTGAGGCAGGTCCAGGCCCTGATGCAAAATGCGGCACCCGCCTCCTTCTCCCAAATGTCAACTCAACCCAGCTGCAAGGCAGAGAAAACCTGGCAGTGTTCCCAAAGGGGGCAGGAAATGGTCCCTTTTGTTAAATGGATGGATGGATGGATGGATGGATGGACAGATGGATGGATGGATGGACGGATGGATGGATGGATGGATGGATGGATGGGAGGATGGATGGATGGGAGGATGGATGGATGGATGGATGGATGGATGGATGGACGGATAATTGGATGGATGGGTAGATGGGTGGGTGAGTGGGTGGGGGATGGATGGGTGGGTGGGTGGGATGGCGGATGGATGGGTGGGTGGATGGGGGGATGGATGGGTGGGTGGATGGGGGATGGATGGATAGATGGATGAGTAATTGGATGGATGGGTGGATGGGTGAGTTGGTGTATGACTGGATGGATAGGTGAGTGGATGGTGGGTGGATGGATGGATGAGTAATTGGATGGATGGGTGAGTGGGTGTATGACTAGATGGATAGATGAGTGGATGGGTGGATGGATGGATGGGTGAGTGAGTGTATGACTGGATGGATAGATGAGTGGATGGGTGGATGGATGGATGGATGGATGGATGGATGGATGAATGGATGGATGAGTAACTGGATGGATGGGTGGATGGGTGAGTGGGTGTATGTCTGGATGGATAGATGAGTAGATGGTGGGTGGGTGGATGGATGGATGGGTGAGTGGGTGTATGACTAGATGGATAGATGGATGGATGGATGGATGGATGGATGGATAACTGGATGGATGGGTGGATGGGGGAGTGGGTGTATGTCTGGATGGATAGATGAGTGGATGGTGGGTGGGTGGATGGATGGATAGGTGAGTGGGTGTATAACTAGATGGATAAATGAGTGGATGGGTGGATGGATCGATGAATGGGTGAATAATTGGGTGGATGGGTGAGCAGGTGGATGGATGGATGGGTGAGTGAGTATATGACTGGATGGATCAATGAGTGGATGGGTGGGTGGGTGGGTGGCTAGAAGGAAGGGAGGAAAGAAAGGAATGCATGAATCATTCTTGGTGTAAAGGCCCACAGACACCCTATCTTTCCAAACTCTCTCTCTTCTTCCTCCCCACTTCCCAGCCAGGGTGAGAATATGGGGAGGCCCTGGGAGCCAGAATCATAGAGCCATCAGATGCCAGGGCCCAGTTCTCTAACAGCTTCCACAAGAGCAAGTTGGAGGAGGGTAGAGAAGGAGGAGCACTCCCATCTGTGCTCCTCAGGCCGCCTCCCTAGAGCTCTGCACACCCTGAAAGTTCAGAATATATCCCTCAACCCTAGGCAGGAGGCTCTGCCCCTCACAACCGCCTCCCTCCTCCCCACCCTCAGCCTGGGACTGCCCAAGCACTCACTAGGCATCAAAAAAGACTCCAGATGGTTCCATTCACATCACTGCCTGGGCAATCAACACAAGGGGAGGTATTGGACCACGCAGTGATGTGGTAACAGTAATATATTGTATTCTCAAAACAATGCTAAGAGCAGACGTTAAGTGTTCTCATTTTGCAACAATGGTACCTATATGAGGCAAAGCACGTGGCAGTTAGCTAGAGCCAGTCATGCCACAAGGCGTATATACCTCAAAACATCATGTTGTACCTGCAAATACAATTTTATCTGTCACTTTAAATACATAAATAAAGACCAGATGCGGTGGCTCACACTTGTAATCCCAGCACTTTGGGAGGCCAAGGCAGATGGATCACTTGAGGTCAAGAGATCGAGAGCAGCTTGGCCAACATGGTGAAACCCCATCTCTACTAAAAAGGCAAAAAATTAACCAGGTGTGGGCCTGTAATCCCAGCTACTCAGGAGGCTGTGGCGGGAGAATCGCTTGCACCTGGGAGGCAGAGGCTGCAGTGAGCCAAGATGATGCCCCTGCACTCCAGCCTGGGTGACAGAGGGAGACTCTGTGTCAAAAATAAATAAAAGGAAGAGAGAGAGAAAGAGAGAAAGAGAAATAGAGAGAAAGAAAGAAAGAGAGAGAGAGAGAGAGAGAGGGGAGAGGGAGGGGGAGAGAGAAGGAAAGAAAGAAAAAGAGAGAAAGGGAGGAAGGGGGAGAGAGAGAAAGGAAGAAAGAGAGAAAAAGAAAGAAAGAAAGAAAGGAAGGAAGGAAGGAAGGAAGGAAGGAAGGAAGGAAGGAAGGAAGGAAGGAAGGAAGGAAGAAAGAAAGAAAGAAAGAAAGAA
>NW_016107351.1:5341474-5342992 GCF_001604975.1 Cebus imitator | reverse complement strand
TTTGTGGGTACAGGTCAGCAGAGGTTCAGCTCTGGGTATCATTTCAGGGCACGTGGCCACACCCAGCATCGACAGAGCAGGGGAAAATTCTGCACCCACTCTTGGCGGGGGAGGGTGGGGACGCACTGCAAAGCCACCTGGCAAAAGAGGCAAATGTGAAATTCTACAGCAGGGAGAGAGGGAAGAATTAGAAACAAAAGAATCCAATCGCCACAAACTAGAAAATGGAAACAATAAGAAAGAATGCATCCCTGGCGGGGGAGAGGTTGTTATGGGAGACTGCGTTTCAAGCGTGCTGTAGGCACGAAGCGGGGGATGGATGGAGCCACCAGGTGCTGTGATGCCACGTTCCTCTGCAGCGACCACCACGCAGTGGCCATGAGGACAGCTCATTCTTATAGAGGGGATGGCGTGCCAGGCGTAGGGACCCTATGCCACAAGGCGCGCCCCACAGAGGGATCGAAGCTGTGTGTTCTGCTCCAACAACCACCTGAGCCACCACTCCTCAGAAAATGAGCGGTTAGGAAGGGAGGCTGGCCTGGCGTCTCAAAAGCTGTCAGGATAGAGAAAAATGTGGATGTTGTGAGCACCTCAGGCTCGGTGGCGGTTTATCCAAGGATGTAAGGATGTCCATGTAACTGGCATCAGAATCCAAAGGTCCCACCTCCCCTGTGCACGGGTGTGCACACGCACACACTCACACCCTCCCTCCCTCCCTCCTTGGAAGGGACTCAATTCAAAGTCGTAAATACACCACATCTGCCTACCTGGGGGCTGCTGTGAGCATCAGACGAGGAAATGCCTGCAGCGCTCCATGCCTGCGAAGTGTCACTCAGCCCCAGTTTTGCTCTTGGGGAGAGAAGAAAAACCCTGCAAGTCCCGAGTGTTTTCAGAAGTTTGTCAGTTTATAGTTTCCTTCTTTTCCTTTCCAAAGCTCCACTCACCCAGGAGAATAATGTAAACACTTGTGATGGCGTTTTCATAGTCCCAGGGGCATTGATCATGATTGGGAACCTGAAAACAGCTGAGTTATTAATGTTTGACAATGCAGCCACGCAGCACTTACATGTTAAAAATCTTTCATGGTGAATATTGCTTTTATTTTCCAAGCACTTTCTCCTCGGTTGTCTCTTAGGCGAGGAGTCTTCCTCCCAATGAGGGCGATCAGAAAACAGGGGTCAAGGCCAGGCACGATGGCTCACACCTGTAATCCCAACACTTTGGAAGGCCGAGGCAGGAGGATCACCTGAGGTCAGGAATTTGAGACCATTGTGGTCAACATCATGGTGAAACCCCAACTCTACTAAAAATACAAAAAAAGAAGTTGGGTGTGGTGCCACGCGCCTGGAATCCCAGCTACTCAGGAGGCTGAGGCAGGAGAATCACTTGAACTCAAGGGGCAGAGGTTGCAGTGAGCCGAGATCACGCCACTGCACTCCAGCCTGGGCAACACAGCAAGACTCTGAGAAGAAAGAAAAGAAAGGGAGAGAGGGAGGGAGGGAGGAAGGAGGGAGGGAG
>NW_016107351.1:5317247-5341217 GCF_001604975.1 Cebus imitator | reverse complement strand
GCAGGGGAAGGGAAGGGAGAGAGAAAGAGGCCAGGTGCAGTGGCTCAGGCTTGTAATCCCAGCTCTTTGGGAGGCCCAGGTGGGCTGATCACGAGGTCGGGAGTTGGAGACCAGCTTGGCCAACATGGTGAAACCCCGTCTCTACAAAAAAATACAAAAATTTAGCCAGGTGTGGTGGCAGGCGCCTGTAATTCCAGTTACTTGGGAGGCTGAGGCAGGAGAATCGCTTGAATCTGGGAAGTGGAGGTTGTAGCGAGCCGAGACCACACTATTGCACTACAACCCGGGTGACAGTGCAAGACCCCATGTCCAAAAAAAGAGAAAGGAAGGAAAGAAAGAAAGAGAGAAAAGAAAAAAGAAAAGAAAAGGCAGGCCAGGCGCAGTGACTCACGCCTGTAATCCCAGCACTTTGGGAGGCCCAGGTGGGCAGATCATGAGGTCAGGAGTTTGAGACCATCCTGACCAACATGGTGAAACCCCATCTCTATTAAAAATACAGAAAATTAGCCAGGCGTGGTGGCACGCGCCCGTAATCCCAGCTACTTGGGAGGCTGAGGCAGGAGAACTGCTAGAACCCAGGAGGCGGAGGTTGCAGTGAGTGGAGATAGCGCCATTGCACTCCAGCCTGGGCAACAGAGTGAGACTCCATCTCAAAATAAAAAAAATAGGAAGGAAGAAAAGAAAGAAAAGAAAAGAAAAACAAGGGTCAAGGAGGATCACCCCACTCGCTTCCTGCCTGTCCCAATAGGAAGGTGGGGGCATGCAAGGCACTCTTGCAGGAATGCTTGTATCAAAGACCCCAAATGGCTCAACAGAGGCCCAAGGGTGGCTGGAGTGTCAGGTCTTGGGGGCTGCACGCTCCCCGCCCTCCCATCCGTTCTCTGCTTCCCCTACTCCCCGCAGTTGAGACTGCTCCCTCCTGGGCAAGGGTCTGGTCATTGGCCTCCCCTGACACCTGGCCTCCCCTGAACTCCCCCCTGAGAGTCACCTTTCACACATTTATCATTTGCTCAAAAAGCCCACTCAGCACCCAGGCTGTACCTGATGCCACACTGCAAAATGGAGCCCTGGCTTCAAGAGGCAAGCCCAGCACACCTCCAACGAGGCACAGGCCTTGGGGCAGTGGAAGAGACCTGAGGCCATGCAGGCTCCCCCAGCTCCCCATCCCCACCTGCTCCCCTGCCACCTCCCAGGGATGCCTTGAAGCCCAGGTTTCTCCAACTGCGGCCCTCGGGAGCTGCGGGCGAGGGGCTCGAGACACCCTCATCAGCACGTCTTGCTGGAGTAATCACTTTACTTAAGAAGTAAATTGGGACGGGAGGGTTAGATGTTGCTGCTGTGGTCATTGTGGTTCTGAGACAGGGGCCCGCTCTGCCACCCGGGCTGCAGTGCGTGACGCACTGGGCTCAAGCGATCCTCCCACTCAGCCTCCCGAGTTTTGAGTGCCACCACGCTCCATTAACTTTTCAATGTTTTATAGAGATGGGGTGTCCTTATGTTGCCCAGGCTGGTCTCCAACTCCTTGGCTCAAGTGATCCTCCTGCCCTGGCCTCCCAAAGTGCTGGGAGTTTAGATGTGAGCCACTGCGCCTGGCCGGTGTTAAGTTAAACTATTTGATTGCTGCACAACCTAAAACATAACTGTTATGCTAAGACACATCGGACTGTATTAGAGGGCATGATGTAAAAGTCATGAATTTCTACAACTTAGCCTCAGTGGGTCACAGACTTCTGTTCCCTTCTGCCTGCAATCCCACAGGGATCGCTCTGACCTGGAGCGATCTCAGGTTTTCCCAGGAGAGCAGCTCCCCAGCCTCCCTCCAGGCCCCACTGCAGAATCGCACCCTCCTCTTGGTCCAGGAGTGCTTGTCCTGAAGCCTGCTGGGAGCCACCGGAGCAGCTCCTGGGTGGCTGACGGAGCCTCCCTCCCTGTGGGGACGGCAGCAAGGACACCAGCCATTAATCACTCTTCCTTCCATTTTGTCAGACCCAGCAACCTCCTGAAGATGCCGCATAAACACACTTAACCTTTAAAGGGCTGGGTGGCAGCCCCAGGGAGGGAGAGCTCAGTGTCCTCACCCCGGGGGTGAGCCCCCTTCCCGCCTCCTCTCTCAGACCCTCCTGGTCATGGAGAAGGAGGGAGTTTAAAACAAGGAGGAAGGGCTCCGGGTAACCCTCGCCTACTGTCAAGCTGACAGAGCTCCGGCCACTAAGAATCTAGGAGAGGTCTCCCAAGGAGGATGAGGGTGGAGGAGAGATGTCAGCAGGAGTGGCTGCACCTGTCTGTTACAGCTTCCCCAGGAGCCTCTGCCACTGTGGCCCCTGAGGATGGGGCCCTTCCTGCCAACAGGAGCCAGAAGCAGTGAGGGTCCCAGGCTGGGGACAGGGGCTCTGCCTGGGGCCTAACATCTGGGGGTCAGCTTGGCTGGATGAGGGTCCCCTACCACCCCTTCCCTTTGCCTCCCTCCTACATTCATTCAGCAAAGTCAGCAGCTGCCTCCACGTTCCAGGCATGGCACTGGGGACCAAGGATGAAAGGAGAAAGAAAAGACTGTCCGATCCCAGGGGACTCCTGGTAAGTACAGGGTGGGGAGCAGGCTTGCAAGACATTGTTTCCATAGGACAAATGTAAACTCCAGGATGGGTAGAAAGGAGGCGCTGTGGAGCCCTGCGGGGGAACGGAGCTCTGGAGCTGGAGAGGTGGCTGTCAGAGATGGGCAGCGCAGCAGAGGAGATGTTTGACCTCGGTCTTACGGTATGAGTAAGAGTTCTCTGAGCAGATGGAGGGAACTTGAATGTACTGGCTAGGACCTGGGTGGTGAGGACGTGGAGGCCAAGGCTCGGGTCCCGGCCTCCCCGGAGGGTCAGCAAGGCCAGCGCCGAGCAACACGGCCACGCGGTGGATTCCGGGCTCTGATGGTGGACACGTTACCTGTTGCTGGCAGCTGGCTCAGCTGCAAAGAGCCCTGCCCACAGCGACACCCTCCTCTGAGGGGCCACAGCCAAAGGCCTGTGCTGACGAGAGACCAGGGCTGGCCACCCCAGCCCACTCAGGACAGCTCTGAGGGCTTCCCTGGCCAGGCTCTCCCGCAGCCGCTCCAGCTTCCTCCTCCATTGTTCTTCAATAACCATCCTGCAGACTCAGCCTGCTGCCCGGGAAACCAAACCTGTAACACACAGGGTGACAGCAAGGCTGTAATTTAGAAACCAACGGGCAGTAAACCAGATCAGAAATAAAAGCTCCCCATCAGCTGGAAACCCAGACTCATTCCGGTTTCACAGCCGAGGCTCACTCCCTCCGAATGCCCACCATGGAGGACCACAGAGACGGGGGCTTCCCAGGGAGCTGCTCCAGACTCTGTCTCCCACCTCCTGGAGGTTCCCAAACCCTCAACCAGGACACCACACACTCAGCATGCCACCGTAGAATAGAAAGGGTGTGTCCTAAAGAAACACTGTCCTGGCAGACCTGGGACTGCCCGGGGTAAAAGAATGCAGTACAGCTGCAGTGACACAGAAAATGCAAAACCCGGTGTCCCAGGATGCGGAGTAAGGGCACCCAGACGCATGTGCTCAGAATAGCTCCAAGCCACGCCTGCCTCACACCAGAGATGCCGGAAGCCACAGGGTGCACACAGATGGCTTGCTTACCCACCATGCACGTCCTCCTCCGGCAAAAGGGCCCGGCTGAGTTCCCAAGGCAGCAGATGAAGAAAGCTCGGCTCTTAGAGAGGGAAATCAAGAGGAAACAGACAGAACTCACCTCCTCCTCCTCTTCCTCCTCCTCTCTGTATCCCTGGCTAAGAGGCTCGAGGTTGGAGGCAAATGAATGGCCTTCAGGTGCTTGAGTTTGTCCATCGATTACACTCTCCCGCCCAAGCCATTGCAACCTGCTTTCCATAAAAACTTGAGCCTCTGGCCGGCACTGACCTAACACCAGCCGGGAGTGGCTGCTGAATGGCACTTGTCCCTTTGTTTGTTGTCAGGAAGCTTAGTTGCCAGGGATTTGTTAAAGAAGACACCGAGGTGTGTTGTTCATTCACTCTGACCTGTCTGACTACGTTTCTTTGCAGTGGAGAGAGGGAGGCATTCTGCCCTCTGGATTTCTAATGTGCCACACGTGTATGACAATGGCTTACAAGTGCCAGTCCCTGTGGGATGGTTTGTTCCCACGACAATGTGCCGGTGAGCAGGCATCTTCCCCTCTCTCCTCCTCCTCGTCAGACCTCAGGGGGTTAAAGGCTGGGAGCAGGAGGAGCCTCAGAGTGGGGGATGGAGGAGGCCTGAACTAGGACTGGGTGGAGACCGCCCCACAGGTGAGAGGGAGGCGGTGACCTGGGCACAGAGTGGGTTTAGGGTATCCAGCACACAGCTGCCCTTGTGGCTGGGGTAAGGCAGGTGTGAGCCCTCCAGGGACAGCCTGGAGCCAGAGGGTGCTGAAGGGGTCTTACCGTAGGTGGCCTCAAGTAGCAAGCTGCTCACCTTGAATCCCGAGAGTGAGGCCAGGGAGCAGCGTGCACAAGGGCTGGGCCTGGGGTCACCAGGGAGCAGAGGGCAGGGCAGGACGGGGACAGCAGGACCCTGAGGCCCCTCATGAGAGCTGCAGGAAGGACACCTGCAGGAGTGGGCAGCTAAAAACAAGAAAGCAACAAGCAGAACCAAGTCAGGGCCTGGCAAAGGGGCCTCAGCCAGGCACTGAGCTTCCAGCCCACCTGTCAGCCCCAGGGCTGGGCCAGGCTCCGTCCCTGAGGACTCAGGGCCAGGCAAGGCCAGCAGAAGGCCAATTAGGGAGAACAGGAGCCAGGTGACTTCCACTCCAGGGAGCAGCACTGTGGCTGGCCCAGGAGCAAGAGGGAGGAAGGGCAGGACAGGGCCTCCGCAAGCCTCTAGGGACAACCCCAGTACCTTCTTTTTCTCTATATATTTGTCTGATCCTCTGGTAGAGTGACATTTGGAGGTTCAGAGGTGGCCTGAGCTCAGCTACCTTGGCCGCAGCTCAGGTCTCAGAGGCCTGCAGCTCAGCAGAGCTTCTTACCTGAGATGCTTTATAAAGGTCCCCTCCCAGCCATCCCTGGCCCTGGCCCTGGCCCTCCTAAACTCGGAATGGGGTCTTCCCAGGCTGGCCTGCCCACTAACCTCTGAGAACCCATGAGGGCTGGGTGTGATGGCTCACACCTGTAATCTCAGCACTTTGGGAGGCTGAGGCAGGAGGATCACTTGAGCCCAGGAATTTGAGACCAGCCTGGGCAACATGACAAAAGTCTGTCTCTACTAAAAATACAAAAATTGGCCAGGGGTGCTGAGGCAGGAGGGCTCACCTGAGCGCTGGAGGTCAAGGCTACAGTGAGCCGTGATTATGCCACTGCACTCCAGCCTGGATGACAGAGTGAGACCCTGTCTCAAAAAACACAAAGAGGGAACCCATGGGGACCGACATGAGCTTCAGGTCATGTTGTCTGGGTTTAAGACCTCCATCAGGCACTTAGTAGCTGTCCATCTTAGAAGCGAACCTGAGCCTCCATTTCCTTGCATGTAAATGACAAATAACAATGATTAATAGCTACCTCATAAGATTGAGGTGATAATTTTATTTTTTGTACTCTTTTTAAAGTTTTTAAATTTCTGTTGGCACATGGTAGGGGGGTGTGTGTGTGTGTGTGTATTTGTAGTGTACATGAGATGTTTCATACAGGCATGCAATGTGAAATAAACACACCATGGAGAGCGGGGTGTCTATCCCAGCCAGCATTTACCCTTTCAGTGATAAACAATCCAATGACACTCTTTATTTTAAAATGCATAATTAAGTTATTACTGACTATAGTCACCCTATTGTGCTAGCAACCAGTAGGTCTTATGCTTTTTTAACTAGTTTTTGTACCCAGTAAGCATTCCCACCTCCCCTCCAGCCCCCGCTACCCTTCCCAGCCTCTGGTAGCCATGCTTTCACACTCTATGTCCATGAGTTCAATTGTTTTGATCTTTGGTGTGATGACTTTTTTTTTTTTTTTAGCAAAGTTTCTTCTACTATGGTATAAAAGACATAGGACGTACCACAAGATTTTCTGTTTTTCTTTTTCTTTTTTTTTGAGATGGGAGTCCCGCTCTGTCACCCAGGATGGAGTGCAGTGTCACTGTCTCAGCGCACTGCAACCTCTGCCTCCCAGGTTCAAGCAATCCTCCTGCCTTGACCTCCTGAGTATCTGGGATTATAGGCGCACACCACCAGACCCAGCTAATTTTCGTATTTTTAATAAAAATGGGGTTTCACCATGTTGGCCAGGCTGGTCTTGAACTCCTGGCCTCAAGTTATCCACCTACCTCAGCCTCCCAAAGTGCTGGGAATACAGGCATGCGCCACCGTGCCCAGTCCTGTAGTAACTTTTTAAACAAGGTACTCAAGAGACTCTTAGCACAAGGCCAAGCAAATCCTAAATGCTCAAAACATGCCTTTTTAAAGTATTATTATTATTGTTATTATTACCAGTGACACCTTCAGTCCCCGCTACAGAGGGCTGTGGGGACAACCCCAGTATGTTATTTTTCTCTGTATATTTGTCTGATCCTCTGGCGGAGTGACATTTGGAGGTTCAGAGGTGGCTGGTGACTCCAGCTTAAAAGAGCTGTGAAAAAAAAGAGATGAAGAAACAGGAATCATTCCACCAAACCCAGAACCTTCCACACTCCCAGCCATTCCACTGGGAGAGATTCTGATGCCAACTTGAGTCCCTTCATCCACACCAGAGCACAGCCAGGGCCCAGACGTGGGGTTGGTGCGGCAAGACTCGCGGCACCCACCTTCTATGCAGACCCTCTGTCCATCCCAAAGAAAATGAAAACCAGGCAGATGTGGTGGCTCACACCTGTAATCCCAGCACTTACGGAGGCCAAGGCAGACGGATCACTTGAGGTCAGGAGTTTGAGGCCAGCCTGGGCATGGTGGCCTATATCTGTGATCCCAGCTGCTCAGGAGACTGAGGCAGAAGAATTAGTTGAACCTGGGAAGTGGAGTGCAGTGAGCCAAGAAGCACCCCAGCCTGGGCAATGGAGGGAGACCCTGTCTCAAAAAAAAAAAAAGAAAGAAAATGAAAACTGTTCAGGGCCATCTTCTGATGCTCCTGCTGCCTCTTTTTTTTTTCTTTTTCAGATAGAGTTTCTCTCTTGTTGCCCAGGCTGGAGTGTAGTGTACAATCTCAGCTCACTGCAACCTCTGCCTCCTGGGTTTAAGCAATTCTCCTGCCTCAGCCTCCTGAGTAGCTGGGATGACAGGCACCCACCACCACACCTGGCTAATTTTTTTGTATTTTTAGTAGAGACAGGGTTTCGACATGTTGACCAGGCTGGTCTCGAACTCCTGACCTCATGTGGTCCACCCACCTCTGCCTCCCAAAGTGCTGGGATTACAGCCATGAGCCACCGTGCCCCAGCCAACTCCTGCTGCCTCTTCACCCCTAATTTTTCCCATCTCACCTCCGAAGACCAGCCAAACAGAAGCTAAAGAGAACTGCTCCAGCTCCTCCCTGCTCACAGGTCCTGCTCCGACTCAGAGGGGAGTCATGGCCCTGATCTGTCTGTCTTGTCTGGAGGTAGAGGGTGGCTTCTCTGTCCCCAGAAGCCCCCATCTGTATCCCTCTCACCCCCTGAGACCCTACCTCGGCCTCTCCTTCTTGCTCCTCCCTCCCTGGTCCTCCACCTTCAGGCCCCCACGGCTGACAGCCCCTGGTGGTCCCAGGAATTAGCAGGCAGCATTCTGACTCCCGCCTTGCTCCTCGGACCCCTCCCCACACCCTGGCCCATTCTGGTACGAGGGGGATTTGGTTGCCTTCATTATCGACTATAGCACAAAAACACAATAAAATAAAATGAGCGTTTTCTCAGCGAAAATCCATTAGATGAGTTACTGTTGTAATTTAATAATGGGATGGGAAACTAGAACACATTATTGAAGTATATAATTAAAGTGAATCTATTTTAAAGTCCTTTATTGCTCAGTAGCTCTCAGACCCCAGTCTCTCTTTCGCCTTCACTCCCCTCTTCCCGAATCCCCCTTCCCTTTTTCTGAGGCTGAGGAGGGGGGCTGGGTGTCACAGGTTTCTTTGAAGTTGTCAGGACCTCGGTGGCAAACAGCTTCCTGCTGTTTCCAAGGGAGGATCCTTGGCCCAGCACCCTGAGGCCCCAGGCAGGCCTCCCTCTGTCAGAGCAGGGGCAGAATGACGCTGCTACTGACTGACCCAGGACCCGGCTCTGCTGGATCCTGGGGAGTGAGGCTTGATTCTTGCCCTAAAAGCTGAGTCGGCCAAACCGGGCAGAGGGTGGTGAAGGGGAGTGGGGAGATGTCCGCACTAAGGACACTCTTCCCCAAGGACAGCTGCGGCTGACTCTTGCACCTCAGATTTGCCAGTGACCGCCAACCCCAAAACAGTATTGTGGTTAAGAGGCAGCAGGAAGCTAAGGCTCAGAGAGGATTAGAACTTGCCCAGGGTCATAGAGCTGTAAGCGTCAGAGCTGGAATTTGATCTCAGGCACTTGACATAGGACCAGCTGCCTCCAAGAAGCTCCCAAGTCTGGATTCCTGTGTGCATTCCTGTGTGCTGGATGTAAACGCCAGCAAGCCTGGCCAACTCTTGCCCATTTTCAAAGGAGGAAAGAGGAGAGGAACCAAGCCGCTACTGCCTCCATGCTCATTTTCTGCTTTCTGAAGGAGAGCCCCAGGAGTGGCACAGTCAAGCCAAACCTGAATCCTGCACGCCCCAAATCCTCTCCCAGTTCTGCCCCACCCCCTCCTTGGTAAAGAGATGTTACCTTCATGAGAAGGGCCAGGCTATGTCCTTGGGGGGCTCACTGGAAGCCCTAGCACCTGAGATTGACCTGGCCTGCCATAGGGAAGGGGATGCTGCAGCCGGCCAGCTCAGGACAGGAAGGGGCCAGCCAAGCCTCTGATCACTTAAAGTGAGCTTGATGAAAGAAGTTTTGCGATTCATTCAAACGCAAGATGATGCATTTTTCCCCTTTCCAGAGCCCCCAGACTGCACTCAGGGACCTCTGTGCTACTGGCAGCCACAGAAAACCAAGTGACTCAAATGAAGCCACACAGACGCTTTGAAATCACAGTGAGCTCCTGGCATGAGAGAGAAAATAACTCCCAGAGAAAACTCCCCCTGCCCAATGATAGGTTCTCCAGGGAAAATTGGACCTCTGGAGATCCCACGCTGTCAGAGAAACCACTATCCCACCCCAGTCCCAGGCACGAGTCCTGTCTCCCTCCTCACCCAGCGCAGAGCCAAGCTTCTGCAACCGAAAGACCACCCAGGGCCCCAGGCAGCTAGAGGATGCTAGAAAGAGATGCAGGCTTTACCAGGCTCTGAGTCCATGCAAATGGATGCAAAGTGATATGCAAATCCAAGCTTCTCTTTCTGAATCTCAAGTTGTCATCTGGTGGCTGAGCCCTCCCAGTGCTCTGAAGGCCACTGTCTCCTTCCAGCCTTGTGCACGTCAAGGACAGGGAGCTCTGGCGATGGAGCGACGGGGGCAGGTGCTCAGGGCTTTGTGGATGGCAGGGGCAGGATGGCTGCTGGCCCCCCTGCAGGCCTGACAATGCCTCGGGATGCCGGACCCAGTGCTGTGTTTCCTGGAGCTCAGTGGCTGTCACTTCCTTCTCTGCAGCCTTCCTTCTCAGCTCCAGAGAGGTGCCCCAAGTCATGGACCTCAAAGCCCCAAGGGAATGCCCCAGCCCAAGGCACCTCCAGGCTGAATGCACAGTGACTCCAGGAATGCAGATGCCACACTCACCCCTCACCTGTTTGGCTGCAAGAGGTAGTTGTTGAGCCCGGGTACCTCTGAGTGGAATTCTCCCCAGGATTTTCAAGTTTGGAGCCACCTTGGGCTGCGTCCCATATGAAGGAAGAAAGATAGGTGGGGGGGTGTGCCCTGCCTGCTCAGCCGGGACTGTGCCTCTGAAACCACCCTTCAGTGCACTCAGAAGTTCAAGAGCTCAGGGCTCCCTCTCAGCCCCCATCTGGCATCTGTTCCCAGGTGGGAGCACCTAGAACCTGCTTAGAAAGCGCTTCTTGGAGCGTGTAAGAGCTGCAAGGCTCTGAACTAAAGAAGGAGCCAAAATTCATAATGAAGGTGACAAAGACACCAGGAGCAGAGGGGCCGGCCTTGGAGCAGCCACTTACAGGACTGGCAAGGGGAGAGCTGAGAAGGGAAGGGGCTCTGCAGGCAAAGGACAAGCAGGCAGTGCAAGAAAGCTTCGAAAAGGGTCACAGGGTAAGGGTGGGGGACAAAGACAAACATCCCTAGCCCTACCCTCCAGCTCCATCTGAGGTCTAGCTGCCATGCCCATGGAGCTCAGCATGGAGCTCAGGAGGACCCAAGGTCTCTCTGCACAGCTGCGGCCCCCAGCAACCCCAGACACCCGGTCAAGGCTTCTGGCTTTTCTCTAGACTCCCTTGTCCCTGCAATACCTCTTCACCTGAGATGAGAACAGTCAGGGTGGGGGTGAAAAGGTGGAGGCCCCGGTGTGTCCCCCTTTAGAACTCCGTCAGGGCATGGCCTTCTAAACCCTATGGCACTGGGCTATTGCCTGGGGTGGGAGGTGCCATCAAAGGTGCAGTCCCTTCCCTGAGATGGCCCAGGCAGGCACCTTCTTGCCTCATGCAGCCTGAACAAGGTCCTGTTGGTCCTGTCATCTGCCCCACTCTCCAGAGGAAAAGTGCGCTGTTTCAGAAATCACCCTCCGATCAGTGGATATGAATACTCTTGATGCCCACAAAGCTGTATTCAAGAACACGATGTGCTTCTCTGGGCATGAGCACGCGCTGAGCTTCCGCTGCAAGCAGGCTCTGCGCTGGCCCCAGGGTTCAGGGATAGCCAATAGGGGGAATTTTCTCTGGCACATCCCCTATTCCCTTCCCGTCCATGCCCATGCTGGCTCTGTGCCTTCTGCAATTAATTTCAAAATTGGGACTTCCCATTGCTCCTCCATGGTGAACATGACCCCGGGCACAAACAAAGCCCTGAGAAAGGATAGGATAATTCACCAAACTAAATTGAAAGCGAAATCCTGACACTGAAGCTACTCCCCCATAGGGACAAGGTGCTGGCATCTCCCCTGATCATTAGGCAGCCCCCTCTGGGTAATGTTGGTGGCAGCAGAGTACTGTGGACTGAACTGTGTCCCCTCCAAATTCATATGTTGAAGCCCTAACCCCCAAACCTAACAATGTGGTGGTATTTGGAGATGGGGCTTTGGGGATGTAATTAACATTAGATGAGGTCATGAGGGTGGGACCCGTTGATGGAATTAGTGCCTTAATGAAGAGATACCAGAAGAATCACTCCCTCTCTGCCATGTAAGCACACAGCAAGAAGGTGGCTGTCTGTAGCCCAGAAAGAGAGCCCCATCAGAGCCAACCATGCTGCTCCCCAATCCCAGACTTCCAGCCTCCAGAACTGCAAGAAAATACATTCCTGTTGTCTAAGCCCCAAAATCTACGGTATTGTGTTCCTACATGTGCTTTTTAGAGCTGATTAATAGGCATGGAATAAGGTTTGCTCTAGAAGCCACAAATAACTCTCTAGAAACAAAACATGGAAACAGGAGTCTCCTCTGCCCCAGATGCCAGGACGGGAGCCATCTGGATGCTGTCTGGATTGCACACTTTCCCTGCCACCCTCCTGTGTGTCCACAGCCGGCTCTGCTGTGATCTACCTGGACAGCAGCTACCAGCCAGCCCGCTGGGTGCACAACCCCAGGTGCGTGTCCTCGGTCCGCCATGAGGGGCTTTCAGCTCTGAGCTGTATGAGTGGGATGAAGAGCTAACAGAGGAAGTTTGAGCGACACACCCCCATGTCCCAAGTGCACACTCCACTGGGCAGCTCCTGGAATTTCTACCAACTCTGCATGTTGGTTGAGGGAACACCACAATTGCTGCCATTATAAACAGCCTGGGTGCAGGAGTGGGCTGGAGGAGGCACACACCTGCTGGTGGTGGGGAAGCGGGGTTTCAGTCCAGCTGGTCCTCTGATTAAAATCCTACCTTACAGCTTCATTACGTTGGTCACACTCCTAGCTATGTAACTAATGCTGTGCTTTATTGAGAACTTTCTACAGAACAAGCATTTCGTTAAATACTCGCATGCAATATTTCATTTATTTATTCTGTGAGGAAAAGGGAGATGCTATCTGATATGGTTTGACTCGGTGTCCCCATCCAAGACTGATCTCGAATCGTAATCCCCATGTGTCCAGGGAGGGCCCTGTAATCCCCGCGTGTGGAGGGAGGGAGGTGATTGGATCACAGGAGCAGCCCCCCGCCCTCCCCCCGTTCTTATGATAATGAGTGAGTTCTCACGAAATCTAATGGCTAGATAAGTGTTTGGAAGCTCCCCCTTTGTTCTTGTCTCTCCTGCCGCCATGTGATGAAGGGGCTTGCTTCCCCTTCACCTTCCGCCATGCTTGTAAGTTTCCTGAGGCCTCCCGACCCAAGTGGAACTGTGAGTCAATTAAACCTCTTTCCTTTATGGATTACCCAGTCTAGGGTATGTCTTTATAGCCGTGAACGAATACACTATCTCTACCTCCATTTTATATGTGAGAAAACCCAGGCTCTGGAGGGCAGATAACACATCCAGCACGACGCAACTAAGAAGCAGTGAAGCTGGATTCACAGCCAGATGTTCTGGCTCCAGACGCTGCATCTTCATCACTGTCTGCTGGAGCCATCCTTGCTGTCACACCTGGAACAGCAGCCAGCACATGGAAGGCTGTCAGTGAGTGGTGGCAACCCTCTCACCCCATGCTCACTACTGTAGCGTGGCCTCTTGTGTAAGTCAGCCAACCTAAGCTCCCACATAGGGTCTCTGCATGGGGTTATTCATTCGCTTATTAGTTAGGGCTGCATAACAAATTATGCCAATACACAGTGGCTTAAGACACCGATTGGGGAAGGATCTGTTTCCAAACTCATGTGGTTATTAGTAGAATTCTGTTTTTTGGTGTGTGTGTGTGTGTGTTTTTTTTCCATGGTTCACTGATGCCTTTTATTGTAAGCACAAAACCACTGGGGATCTTGCCTGTGGCCACCCCGGAGATGACACTGGAGGCTCATATTGCTCCAGACACTTGGTGGAAAGCGAGGCGAGAAAAACAACGATTTGGGCCAATTACATGACTGCGAAGCCAGGGCTGCCAAGAGGGCTCCGGGGAGCCTGGCTTCTGTAGAAGTTCTAAGGAAGCAGTGAGAACTCCACGGTGGTGGGCAAGGGGAGCTAACTAGCTGGGGCCCCTGCAGGTGTTGGTCGGGGGGCCTGGAGCTGCCTGAGCTGACACGAGGGGAGGAGTCTAATTAGCCAACAGGCGACTGAAGGGCTGGCCTGCCCACCGCTTACTTGGCCAGGGGGTTTCTGAAGTTCCTGCCAGCAAACAGCCTTGCTGCCCAGCTCCTCTTCAATTCTGAGGAGCTGGTTGTACTTGGCCAAGCGCTCAGATCGGCAAGGGGCACCAGTCTTGATGTGCCCAGTGCACAGCCCCACCACCAGGTCGGCGATGAAGGTATCTTCAGTCTCCCCAGAACAATGAGACACCATGACGCCCCAACCATTGGCCTGGGCCAACTTGCACGCCTGCAGGGGCTCGGTCAAGGAGCCAATCTGGTTCACTTTGAGCAGGAGGCAGTTGCAGGACTTCTCATTTGTGGCCTTGGCAATCCTCTTCGGGTTGGTCACTGTGAGATCATCCCCCACCACCTGGATTCCTTCACTGGCTGTGAACTTCTGCCATGCTGCCCAGTCATCCTGGTCAAAGGGATCTTCGATAGACACCACTGGGTAGTCCTTGATGAAGGACTTGTACAGGTCGGCCAGCTGGTCAGGTGAGATGTACCTGCTGGGGTCATCTGGAGACTTGAAGTCCAGGTCATACTTCCCAGACCTGTAGAGCTCGGAGGCCACCACATCCATGCTGATGACCACCTTATCGGTGTAGCCAGCTTTCCCAATTGCAGTCCTCAGCAGCTCCAGGCCTTCCTTATTCTCCAGGACGTTGGGAGCAAACCCGCCTTCATTGCCCACATTGGTGGCATCTTTCCCATATTTTTCCTTGATGACATTCTTCAGGTTGTGGTAAACCTCTGCTCCAATGCGCATGGCTTCCCTGACGTTTGCGGCACCCACTGGGAGGATCATGAACTCCTGCATGCCCAGCTTGTTACCAGCATGGGAACCACCAATGATGACGTTGAATGCCGGCACTGGCAGGATGACTTCGGAGTTGCCAACCAAGTCGGCGATGTGGCGATACAGAGGGACCCCCTTCTCTACAGCACCGGCTTTGCAGACGGTGAGGGACACCCCCAGAATGGCATTTGCACCAAACTTAGATTTATTTTCTGTTCCATCCATCTTGATCATCAGTTTGTCAATCTTCTGTTCTGTGACATTCAGTTTCTTGCTAACCAGGGCAGGCGCAATAGTTTTATCGATGTGCTCAACAGCCTTTGAGACACCCTTCCCTATATAGCGAGTCTTATACATTGTCCCGGAGCTCTAGGGCCTCACAGATACCAGTTGAAGCACCACTGGGCACAGCAGCTCTGAAGAGACCTTTTGCGGTGAAGAGATCAACCTCAACAGTGGGATTCCCACGAGAGTCAAGGATCTCCCTGGCATGGATCTTGAGAATAGACATGGTGGATTTCTAACTGCCGGGTTTCGTCGCCTGGGAGAGAAGTGGAGAGTCGTTTTCTTTTTTTTTTTTTGAGACGGAGTTTCGCTCTTATTACCCAGGCTGGAGTGCAATGGTGCCATCTCGGCTCACTGCAACCTCCGCCTCCTGGGTTCAAGCAATTCTCTTGCCTCAGCCACCCAAGTAGCTGGGACTACAGGTGCGCGCCACCATGCCAGCTAATTTTTTGTATTTTTAGTAGAGACGGGGTTTCACCATGTTCACCAGGATGGTCTCTATCTCTTGACCTATTGAGCCACCTGCCTCGGCCTCCCAAAGTGCTGGGATTACAGGCGTAAGCCACTGCGCTCAGCCCTTTTTTTTTTTTTTTTTTTTTTTTTTTTTTTTTTGAGACGGAGTTTTGCTCTGTCGCCCAGGCTGGAGTGCAGTGGCACAATCTTGGCCCACTGAAACCTCTGCCTCCTGGATTTAAGTGATTCTCCTGCCTCAGCCTCCTGAGCAGCTTGGATTACAGGCGCCCGCCACCATGCCCAGATAATTTTTGTATTTTTAGTAGAGATGGGGTTTCACCCTGTTGGCCAGGCTGGTCTTGAACACCTGACTTCAAGTGATCCGCCTGCCCCGGCCTCCCAAAGTGCTCGGATTATAGGTGTCAGCCACCACGCCCGGCCGGAATTCTGGTGTTTTTGCAAGCTGTTGAACTGAGAGCCTCAATTTCTTGCTGACTCTCAGCTGGGGGCTGACCACTCAAAGCTCCTTCACACCTGCCCACTTCCGTAGGCAACTCACAATGTGGCCACCTGTTTCATCAAAGCTAGCAAGGAAGAGAGGAATGCCACCTTCCTTGCTAGATGAATTCCTATATGACAATCTAATTGCATGGTCCCCACCCACACTCAAAGCGAGTGAACCACACAAGGGCATGAGCGGCAGGAGGTGAGACTTAATGCAGGACACCCAAGAGTCTCCCAGTCTAAGTGTGACATGACAGTCGCAGATGATCATATCCCGGATCCACAGATGCAGGAGGAGAGGCAAGGGCAAGTGAAGGACTCACCGAGGCCAGCTTAGTGTCAGTATTCACATTTCGGATTCCCACCAACACCTGTGATGTTGCCCAGCCACGTGGACACATCCAGTAGATAAAGATGCTGTTGCTATGGAGTCCTGGCATAGGCAGACCAGGGCCAGAAATGATCAAGGTAATTTGCAAATATCAAGGCAATCGACCCTAGACTGTGAGCCCCATGAGCCAGGAGAATACGCGTTTTCCTCACTGCTGCATCCCAGCACCTAGCAGTGCACAGGACTGCTTCCTGCCCAGCCAGTATCTGCTGGGTGAAATGAATGGACCCACTGATGGCAGCAATCGGAAGTGGCTTCCACAGAGGGTCATTTGTGAGAAGGGGGAGAAGGCCGGAGAGGAGGCGTGGGGTAGGTAGCCAGGCATGGGACAGGTAGTATGCCACGCTTACCCCTCTTCCACGCCTGTCTCCTCATCACAAATGGAGAGTAAACACAGTGCCTCACACCTATAATCCCAGCACTTTGGGAGGCCGAGGCCGGCGGATCACCTGAGGTCAGGAATTCAAGATCCACCTGGCCAACATGGTGAAACCTCGTCTCTGCTAAAAATATGAAAATTAGCCAGGTGTCCTGGCATGCACCTGTAACAGCAGCTTCTCAGGAGGCTGAGGCACAAGAATCACTCGAACCCAGGAGGCGGAGGTTGCAGTGAGCTGAGATCGTGCCACTACACTCCAGCCTGGGCGACAGAACAAGACACCATCTCAAAAAAAACAAACAAATCAGAAAAATGGTGAATAAAGAAATGAACTATCCAAGGAGCCAGAGAAATCCTCCAAACACCTCGCTGGCCTGTGCTAGTTTCCAAGGGGATAATATAACCACAGAAAACACAGGTAAACTCGGGCTGCGTGGGGCAAGTGGGGAGATGATTTTCCGCCTGGAGCCTGGACTCCCCTTCCAAGCCACAGCCCTTCACCTTTAGGAAGAAAGAAAAGGCTTATCATGTGATGACAGTCCTTGTTCAAAAAAAGGAAATGTAGCCTCGTCAAAAGCCCAGTGGCAATACTTCCCTAACACAATGCATGCTGGTGACAACGTCTAATGAAGACTTTTTATGACAGGGACGTAATTGTAAAAAAAAAAAAAAAGATTAAAAAATTGGTTTCAGTGCTTTGCCATCCAAGAGTTCATTTGTTTCCTCATTCATGCACTAAATAAGCCCCTAATTAATCTTGAACCTCAGAGAAAGGCGACTAGATTGCCATTTTCTCCATAAGGACGCACTTCACATTTTGGGAAGTTTGAAGAGGCTCTTCAGCATTTTCCTTTAGTGGTATTTTATCAGCATTTTAGAGAACTTCGTTAGGCTGCCGAAAGCTGCTAATTGCATTACCATATTTTTAAGCCTCATGGGTTCCGGTCAGATTCATCGTTCTCCCAATCCTCCCACTAATCTGCGGGTTTGACACGTTGGAGATCCACCCATTGAGGGGAGAGGCCACCGCTCACGCCAGCGGGGACCATGTTGCTTTCTCTTCTCAAGGAAAATTTAGCTTCAAAAGTCATTGTGACGTCACCACTCCCTGGGAGAAAAAAAAACCTCCAGCTTTCCAGCCAAGAAAAGAAAAACAAAAGGGCTGTGTGTGTGCATGTGCGTGTTTGTGTATAGATAGACAGACATGAATATAGATGCACAAATGTGTGTTTAGGGAAATAGAAATATAATCTACATGCACAGATAGGAATAGCTGGGTGTGTGTATGTAGATATGAATATATGCATATATGTGTGTAGGCAGATATAAATATACATATATGTGTGTAGATATGAATATATGTATATATTAGTATATGTATTTATGTGTACATAGATATGAATATATGTATATATTACATATATATGAATATATGTGTATATATGGAGATGGATATGAATATGCAAGTATGAATATATGAATATGTGTATATATAAGTAGATGTGAGTAGATGCGTGTATGTGTATAGATGATGTGTGTGTATATCTGAATATATGCACAGAGGTATATATGTAGACAATGACTGCATAGGTGTCTCACGTGTGTACTAAATGATGATGCTTATATTTTATCTGGATTCTCCCCTCTCTCTAAAGAAAATTTCAATGGAAAACTTATTTCCAAACCTAGGCAGCTGAACACCCTACCAGGAGCTTCACAGCCATTATCTCATTTAATCCTCTCTACAAACTTGTGAAGAGATAACTACTATTTCTGTCATTTTGCAAAGAAGGAAATGGATTCTCAGAGATCATAAGTCACAGAACTCACAAGCAGTGGAGTCAAAACCTGAAGCAAGGCCTGGGGAGTCGCCAGCATCCGTGCTTAGTTGGTAATATTCTGCCTGGGAGTCAGGAGTCCGGGAGGTGACGGGCCGGGGTCCACGCCGGCTCCATGCCCCCTCACAGGCATCTTCACCCCTGTGAGCACCGATTCCTGCCGACGGAGTGATGCTGTCCACCCTGTGGAGATAAGAAGATGAAATGAGATAAAACATGTAAAGCAGTAAACCCTGGCATGTCCACCAGCTGCTCGCACCGGGGTAGCCCTGACCGGGGGCATCTCAAAGACAGCTGAACCCCATAAAACCAGGGCAGCCACCCCACGTCCTCAGCAGACTCCAGCCAACACACAAATCTGGGTCCTGCCAGCCGGCACAACTCAGAGACGGGATGGGGACAGTCCCATCTTCTGGCTTGAAAAGACCTACCCAGTTCCCCTCTTCCAAACCTCACCCCTAGAGTCTAAATAAACACTGTATTAAGTCCAGTCCCCAGCCGGGCAGTGACACTTTTGCCCCTCCTGCTCCACTTCCAGTCTCCAGAGTCTTTTTTCTTCTAACACGAGTGCCTGGGACCCAGAGGCCACTTTTCAAGGAGCGCTCCTCCACTTGCCTTCTGTCCT
This sequence comes from Cebus imitator, assembly GCF_001604975.1. NCBI lineage: Eukaryota > Metazoa > Chordata > Mammalia > Primates > Cebidae > Cebus > Cebus imitator. Next base: position 5,322,565 of record NW_016107351.1, on the reverse strand, counting down.
CCCTCCTCCCCTCCTGCTCCACTCCCCAACTCTGGGGCTCCATGCAAGCACAGCCAGGACAGAGCTGGGCTTCGGGGCAGCAGAAAGAGAAGACTGAGGACCCCCTCCAGCTGTGGCCTCGGGTCCCTGAGATTGCCACCTGGAGCATGCCAGCAGCAACTGGGGAGGGTTTTAGCCACCGATGGCGCAAAGAGGCTCTGTGCTGACACAATCACAGCCGCTGGGAATACAGGGCCTCTGGGCCAGCACTGCCCAAGGGCCATCTGAGTCTTTGTTAATCACAAAATGAGGAGACTCCCCTACCCCAGGCTACCAGGCAAGGGCCTCCTGGTCTGCCCAAGGAGGAAGGGGACAGCAGGTGGCCACAAGAGTTTCCAGGGCAAGACCCAGCTGGTTCCCTCCTGCCTGTGACCTGCTCGCCAGGAAGCCCAGACTGTGTGTGCCATGCCCAACAAGCTGGCTGCTGCCCTTCCACCAGTCATGGGGGGCACTGTCTGCGGGGTGTCGGCTACAGTGGGTCTGATGCCTGGAAATCTCTGGCTTCTCTGCTGCCTTGGCGGGATTGGGAGATAAGCAGAGGGGCTTCCGGTTTGTAGTGTAGGACCTATGTCTTACTCGGGGAGGATGGCAGCAAACGGGCTCGGGAAGTTGCTTGCACAGGAACCTCCAGACGGAGCGGGTATCGTTTCCAGCTTGGGTTTTGCAGTCAGGCAGACATGGGTCCACGTGTTGGCTCTGCCACACCCTACATGGGTGGCCTTGAGCAAGTGACACACCCTCCAGAAAACCATTTCCTCCCTTGCAAAATGCAGCTAAGATAGTCACTACTTATAGGATTGCTAGAGGATTAAATGAGATTCAATGACAATTAAATAAAGGTCAAATAGGACCAGTCATTCCGCAAGTATTTCTTGAGCGGCTACCCTGGGCACTCAGGTCCCTGGCCCCATAGGGCAGATGAGCTGCTGGAGAGACACATAATACAGAAGGAAGCCAGCCAGGACAACAGGACTGACTGCAGTGAGCGCTGCGGAGAAGGAGATGTCATCATGAGAACGGCAGGGACCAGCCGGGGGTCAGTGCAGGCCTGGTGCTTGGGCCAAGGGCTAAGGAATGAGAGGAGCCAGTCGGGTGAGGGTGGGAGACCCAGGCAGAAGGGGGTGTGCCAGCCCTGAGTGGGGAAAGGCTTGGTGTGTTGGAAGAACTGAAAGTGGTAGTGGTCAGTGGACTCGGACAGCGGGGAGCAGGGTGAGCCATGCAGGCCCTGGGCTCAGGCTCCATCATTGTGGGGTGGCAGGCCTCAAAGCAAGGGTGCCTGGCCATGACCATGCCTTTTCCCACTGGGAGGGCTTCCCCGGAGAGCTTCCTCTCCTGCCCCAAGGAGGCTTTCCCCTGACAAATCTACATATGGAGGCCAGGAATGGCCACGCACAGAGAAACCCCAAACGTACCCAGATCCCATCCCATCCTAGGTCCCAGCCTCTAGAGCTTAAACAATGTCACGTGCCCTGAACCGCTGTTTTCTATTCTACCAGGAATCCTATTTCATTCTGATTTCTCTTTTGACTGATCTCACTAGAAACTCAGGCCAAGAGAAAACACATCATACAACACAGCTAGGAACCATTTTCTATTCCAGACCATTCACATTCTTTCTCTTTCTCTCTCTTCTTAGACACACACACACACACACACACACACACACACACACACACACACCCTGTCTAGCCATAAGGGCTAGCCAAGAGCTATGGTGAGCCCTAAAAATTCACAATAATGGCCAGGCACGGTGGCTCACACCTGTGGTCCCTTTGGGAGGCCAAGGCGGGCAGATCACCTGAGGTAGGAGTTCGAGACCAGCCTGGCCAACACGGTGAAACCCCGTCTCTACTAAAAGTACAAAACTTCGCTGGGTGTGTTGTGGGTGCCTGTAATCCCAGCTACTTGGGAGGCTGAGGCAGGAGAATCACTTGAACCCGGGAGGCGGAGGTTGCAGTGAGCCAAGACCGAAATACTGCACTGCAGCCTGGGCGACAAGAGCGAGACTCCAGCTCAGAAAAAAAAAAGATTCACAATAGCACAACTATTTCCACGTCTGTGCAACAATAACCTACCACAGTCTTCACCGCCAAATAGTGATTTTTTTAAAAAACAAGCTAACACACAAACCCAATAAAACAGTTGTAAAATGTGGGAACTGTGGGTTTTACATGTAAAACATGCACATGCACGCACACACACACACATACACACACACACACACATATGCCCATATACATGTATCTGCCTCGGGCAATGAAATTAGCCAGGTGATGCCCCTGAAGTACAGACTTTTGTCCCATTTAACAGAAAGGAATTCAAGCCATCACTTACTCCAGGGAACAAGGTGACTGAGCTGGAGGGCCAGGTGACACTGACAGTGGTCCCACACTCTGATATCTCCCGGAGCTTCGTTTCCTGACAAGTGACACTTTGGGCCTGCCTTTTGTCCTGGCTCGCTGACCTGAGAACAGGGACCATGTCTCCTATATCTTTCATATGGTAGAGGTGCCCACGAAGCACGATGCAATCGCCCCAAGGCATAGGTTGGTAGAAATCAAGGTGTGAAAAGGGTGACTTGGGGTCCCCACAGCACCGCCCTCTCCTCCCTCCCATGTCAACACTGTCCCACCTCCCACGTCAATACTGTCCCACCTGACTGGAAGCCCTGCCTCCCCCACACCTCACCCCAAGATGAAACACCCAACTCAGACATCAGCGGGCTTCTTCCAGGCGACAAATTTCAAAACAGAAACGTAGGGAACCAGCACGGACAGCCCGCTTGTCTTCTGAGTAGGTATTTCCAAAGCATTGGCCGTTCAAAATCACTATTATTTTACAAAACAAAGCACTTTCTAACACCAAAAGGTGGAAGGGATGTATTCTCAGGAGACGGAGCTGCCCTTGAAAGGACCACGTCCAGCCTGGTGAGAAAGTCACCACTCTGTCCTGGTTCTTTCCATGGAGCCTCCAACTGCAAACCCGCATCAGAAGCAGGAGCAGCGTTTAGGAAGCGCCTGTCTGGGAAGGCCAGCGTGCCAGGGGGGAAAGGAGCCAGGCCAGGAAGCCAGAGGCAGCGTGAGAGGGCGGCAGCTGCCAGTCAGAAGTGTGCAGATGCGGAGGAGGTGCCCGGAGTCCTGACCAAGAACGCCCGCCCCGGGAGCCGGAGTCCAGCGCTGGGACGCCAGCCAGGCTCGGAGCAGGCTTTCTCCTAGAGAGCTGGGCAGGGAACTGCAAGCCCTAAAGCTTCCTCTGGACCCTGAGAGCCTCTCAGTGTCTCAGTCCGACAGCGGGTCACAAATCGCCTTCCAGGCTGGATCTCCACCGGGTCTCTAATTTTACACTTTGGACTGTGGTCTCATTTTCCAGTCGTTTCCTGCGAAACTCAAGAACACGGTTGTCAGGATGATTCGGAGGAAACAAGGAGGGCTACCTGCCATCTCAAGGCTAGCGGGAGACCCCCCCAACTTCCTTGACCACCTCCCCATCCCACCTGCCACGCCCGCAGCCTGTGGAGGCGGCCCTGCAAACATCAGCTAGAAAGCGGGGGCAGCCAGCCCACCACCTCACAGACACCCCCATCCTCCACTCCACCCCTAGTCCCACACCCCACCCAGCCACACACCTGGCACCCAAGAGGGGAGTGCCTTTTCCATTGCCAGGCACACACGTGATTCTCCTCCACCAAAGCGTCCGGCCTCTGGGCCTCCCGTCACTAGGCCGCGTGGGAGGAAACAGGGATTGGTCTTGGAGGCTTTCCTGCTCCTTCCCCTTCTCCCCCAGGCCCCCTCTCCCGGCCTTTGCCCTGCCTCTCCTGTGCGGTTCTATCTGGGGCGCTGACGATGTTTAAGTAAGTGTGATCAATGGCTAATCCCAGGGGGGCCTGGCTCTGGCTTCGATCTGTTGAGGGTCACTGGGGAGGGGCTATAAAATTGGGGGTGCCCAGGCCTCATCCCAGAGACCCTGATCCAACAGGTCTGAGGTGGGACCCAGGCATCGAAGGTTTTCAAGGGTCCCCCCAGAATTCTAGTGTGCTGTTCAAGTGAGAACCTCTGGCGCCAAACGCCCAGGAGACACCCGTGGGACCCCTGTGTTAGCAAATTGTCTCCCAGTGTTGTCATCTGGACAGAATGAAGCTCTGTAGCTTTGAGTGATTTAGAGCAGAGCCATGTGGTACTTGGGGGTGGGGGCTCCCACTTGAGAAGTCCTCCCAACACCCCAAGACAGGCACAGACCCAACAAAAGAACCGTGGCCTTCTACTTACCCACCCCCATTCCTTGGGTCTTCCTCTCCCCCTCTCAGATTCCAAGCTGGGCTCCAGGCTCAAAGCCAGTTCTCTGAAACCCAACTCCCAGAAGGGGGCCAACTCGGGGAGTCGTCTTAGCAGACAACCGGGGACTGGCCGTGTTCCAGTAGGACCTCCCTCTGTGCTAGTCATAAGCATTAAATGACATACTAAATGTAAAGTGTTTTACATTTTCTACATGTGCATGGAGTATTCACATGCTTCATGGCACCAGGTGTGTAGCTCCCGGAATCTCTCTTTTGCACCCATTTCAACAGTTCAGCTCTCCCATCCATCTTCAATTCCTCTTTCTCTGCTCCCCGAATATCCCCAGGGTCACTGCCTCAGCCCAGCACCTGGTGAAGTGGAATGCTGTGCAGGGGAGGGGCTCGGTAAAGGCTGGAATGACGGGATAGAGGGTAGCCCCGAGCGGCAGGTAGATCTGAACCGCACCACCTCCCCCTGGGCACTCCAGGTGGACATCTGGGCCCAGCCCCTCACTCCTCACTCCCCCTCACCATCCCCAGGCTGCACCGACCCCCCCAGCCCCACCATCCCGAGTCTTCATTGATGCCCCCCAGCCCCACCATCCCAAGTCTTCACCGACCCCCTCAGCCACCATTCTGAAGCTTCACTGACCCCCCAAGCCCCACTATCCCAAAGCTGCACTGGCCCCCCTGACCACACCATCTCGAGGCTGCACCAACCCCCCCAGCCCCACCATCCCAAGTCTTCACTGACCCCCACCCCACCCCACCATTCTGAAGCTTCACCAACCCTCCAAGCTCCACCATCCAAAAGCTGCACCGGCCCCCCCGGCCCCACCATCTCGAGGCTGCACCAACCCCCCCAGCCCCACCATCCCAAGTCTTCACTGACCCCCCCCCCACCTAACCATTCTGAAGCTTCACCGACCCACCAAGCCCCACCATCCCAAAGCTGCACTGGCCCCTCAGCCCACCATCTCGAGGCTGCACTGACCCCCCCGGCCCC
>NW_016107351.1:5314293-5317112 GCF_001604975.1 Cebus imitator | reverse complement strand
CCCGCCCCACCATCCAGAGGCTGCACCGACCCCCCTGCCAGCCCCACCATCCCGAGGCTGCACCATCCTCCTGCCCTTTTCTCTACAGTGCCCCTCTTCCACTCCACTCTCCAAATTGGGTCCATCTTTGTCCTCGGAAGATATGCACATGAAATTACTAACCATCATGTTTTTCCCAAGTGATGGGCTTCTTAGAACACAAATGTGAACAGAGTCAAGGTTATTTTTCCTCCATGAAAGACATCCTTACTCAGGTGCTTCCGATCCAGCACGCTTTCCTGAGAGCTGAGAACAGAGGGTGTCATCCCACTCCAGACCAAGGGAGTGTGGTTCCTGGGATAGGCACCTGTCTCATGGGACCTCTCTGTGTGCCTCTGTTTCCTCGTCTGTAAAATGGGAGAATTCCAGGAGCTCCCTGACAGGGGTGTCGTGAAGATTAAATGAGTTGCTACTTGCAAAACTTGCAGCACAGTCTGGCCCAGCGTGTTCGCCATCATTGTTTGCACCATCATTAGTATTTTCAGGGGTGCAAGAAGCAACCTGAGGACTGCAGTTCTGCACGGTGGCAGGAGACAGCTTCAAAGTTGCTGGGTTGGTCACTTCCCTCTGCTCATAAAAATCCCTCTGTGGCTCCCCAGTGCCCTCAGGCAAACTCCTTCAAGATCTGGTCCCTGCTGATCTTGGCAATCTAATGTCCCACCGCACCCTCCGTCCCCCCACCACCCAGCCAGCCTCAGCAGCCAACGTCTCCGGACCGGGTGGTGACGGGTCAGCGTAGGGCTAGTCCTGAAAAAGCCTTCGTCTTTTTCTTGAGACCAAGTCTCACGCTGTCACCAGGCTCACTGCAACCTCTGCCTCCCAGGTTCAAGTGATTCTCCTGCCTCAGCCTCCCCAGTAGCTGGGATTACAGGCTTGAGCCACCACGCCCGGCTGATTTTTTATTTTTAGTAGAGACAAGGTTTTATCATTTAGGCCAGAATGGTCTCAATCTCCTGACCTCATGATCCCCCGGTCTCAGCCTCCCAAAGTACTAAGATTACAGGTGCGAGCCAATCTGTTCAGTGCAGCAGGATGCGTTTGCACAGCAACGGATCACTATCCGCCCCAGGTGGTGTCCACTGGTTTCAGGGCAAAATGCAAATGATAAATGCTGAAATCATCAGCAATCAAGATTACTTATCTGGGGCAAGGAGCTCTTCCTTCCCCAGCAAATGCTGCCCGGTGGTGCCTGCCATATTTCCGGATGCTGTTTGTGTGTTTTACCAGCGTCTTATCTCATTCCACACTATTATTTTCTAGAGGATAAGATAATGATGTTTGCTCTACTCAGAATTATCAGCCTGCGATTGCCCTACCTGTGCTTTGCATTCACTGCTGAAACAGAAAATCCTTCTAAGACTGGTGAAACCAACCTGAATTTGGTGGGGAGCGGGTAGGAGTGGATATAAAAGAAAGAAGTCCATCGTAAGAGCTGAGGAGTAAAACATTATCCTGATTAAATATGGGGGAGGAGCTAATGTACTGAGGTTAAAATACATAGTTTTTCTTTTTTTTTTTTTTTCTTTTTGCAAATTGTGTTCTTGCGTGTTTCATGATATATTCTTGGCTTTCAGAGCAAGAAAAGTCGTCAGGGTTTCATTTGTTATGTTTATGCCAAGAGAAATCAATCTCCACAGACACAGAGAAGGCTGCTCGCACTCCCGATGCTGTCTGGGGAATCGGCCGGCCACATCCTCAGCGGACGGCAGAACAGGTTCTGGGTAAGACACGCTTTGGCCTTATTGATCACAGAGCTTCTTCATTACTTCTGTGGAGCTGCAGATCAATAGGCTCACAGAAACAAAATAGATTTTTTTAGAAAATCAATTAAACAGAATATTTTTTATAGAATTGAGTTTGCATGGTCGTGTCATTGGTGGGCAGTTTCACATTTTTAATGCAGTTTCTCTGTAAGAGCCGCCTTATAATGAAGAGATGGCAAAGCCTTGGTTGAAAGTTCATGCCTAGCAATAGGAACGGGTTGAATGAGAGGGAAGGAGGCAGGACTGCCTCTCCAGGGAAGGCCCAGAGCACGCGGCCGTAGCCTTGCTGGGGAGCAGTGGTGTCGGCCACCTTGCCTGCCTATTGCCTACCCGTCATCATCTGGGCAAAACCTACCCATGTGCCTCCTCTCGGTCTAAGAAACGGAACTGAAACTTCTTGGAAAGTTCACATTGATGTCTGAATTTCCCCATTCTGAAAGCAGAAGGAAGCTCAGCAGGCATAAAGGTGAAATATGGTCAGGCTGCGGCTGTCCAGATTTGCCGTGGTGAACACGTAGCTCCCTCCTCTGAGCTGCACAGGAGTCTCTGGAGGTGTGGGGACATGGGGTTCAGGCTTTGAAACAACGGTGGAGGGGGGCTACGGCTCGGATCGCAGCGCATGGGCCACACACATGGAGCTTTTCAGGTCGCAGATACGAAAGCCATTTCCCACGGTGCCTGTTTACGCAGAGTGGCCCTTGCAGGTGCGCTGCAGTGCCCCAAACCACAGTCCTGGGCCCGCAGGGGCTGACACCATCCTGATTCCCTGTGCTTCCCTCCTCTTACCGTGTTCCTCCTGATGTGGTACAATCCTGGAAGTCAGGCATGAAGAAGAAAGAGAAGGAGGAGGAGGAGGAGGAAGATAGAAGAGGAAGAAGGAGGAGGAGGAGGAGGAAGAGGAGGAGGGGGAGAAGGAGGAGGAGGATGAGGAGAAGGAGGAGGAGGGGAGGAGGAGGAGGAGGGGGAGAAGGAAGAGGAGGGGAGGAGGACAAGAAGGAGGAGGATGGGGGGAGGAGG
>NW_016107351.1:5309945-5313524 GCF_001604975.1 Cebus imitator | reverse complement strand
AGGGGAGAAGGAGGAGGGGGGAAGAGGAGGAGGAGGAAGAGGGGGAGGAGGAGGGGGAGAGAGAAGGGGGAAGAGGGAGAGGAGTTATTAGAAGAAGAAGAATTAGAAGAAAGAAATTCCCCTCCTGCTTCTGGCAACTCTACGAAGAACTGTTCACACTAAGCGTTGAGAAACCTGGCGGGAAGGCCCGCCTGAAAGTGCTCAGACTCTGCCGAGCACGGGACTTAAATGTTCCCATCCGTGCATGAGAAAGAGCAAAGCTGTAGCCCCGCAGAGGAGCCCAGGGCCGACATTCAGAAATCTCCCTTAGCATTGCTCTCACTGTCTGCGCCGTCAGAACCCCAGGACAGAACCTCAGCCTTAACGTGTGTCCGTATCAGGGCTGTGTGTTAATATCATTTCCTTCGGCCTGCCTCTTGCCACCCTGGGCTTGTTCTTCGGTAGCTCAGGTGTTCTTCCTGGGCCTCTCTGCCCTCCCGCTCCACCCCAGGGAAGGACAGAGGGCTCAGCCCTCCGAAACTCTAGATCCTTTACGTCGCTAAAGGGGCAGTGTCTGGGCTTTGAGTTGCTTGTAACACTTCTCTGTGAATTCTTCCCTTTTTGTTTCGTTTTGTTTTTACCCTGAGTTGGAAAGATTCTGAATTGAATCCTGAAAGCCGGAGTGAAATATGAAGCCCTGATTCCTTTCTGCAGGGCTAGAACAGAATCAGAAAGACCCCAGAACGAATCTAAGGCAGCAGGCTGAGTTTGCCTACAGCCCAACACGTGCCTGACTACGTTCATTCTCTTGTTCCTTTGCCTCCGTACAGGCGGCATGGCCAGGGAGCGACCCCAGGGTGCTGCGGCTGCAAGAGTTGTTTGGGGAACAGGGAACATTAGAAGGAAGTGCAAACAGAAACCTTTCAGATCCAATCATCTGGGGGACATTACTTCTTCCGAGGCATGTTTTCAGCCCCGTGGATTGCATGGCGCCTCGTACGTATTTCGGCAAAACAGCAAATGAGCCATCCAAGCATCAGCTGCCAGCCTTTCACATTTAATCATTCAAAACTCAACCTGGATCCACAATAGACACGAGAATGCAAGACTCTGAGAAAACTCTAGGGAAAAACAATCGCCTTGCCACAAAAAACAACGTGGAAACAAGAAACTCCCTCTGTGCCCTGCTGGGACATTTTCACCTGGAGAACCGTCACTCTAAATTCTCACCTTGCAGAGAGGGACCCAATGGGACACGTGTAGTAAATATTCACTGAGTTCTGCCACGTGTCGACAGTCTTCTAAGGAGATGACTTCTAATTAATTAGAAAAGTGCCTGCCCTCGAGGCGCATACATTCTGTGAGTGAGACAGTTAGACAAATAGACACAGATGTGACTGGCCACCACAGTGCAAGGATTTTGTCTGCACGTTCATTGCTGCGTCCCCATGTTTGGAAGACTACCCTGCACGCTCACCTGGCAGGGGAGACACCATGATCATGAAGGTGGTTTTCCCAGGGTTAGGTCCATGCATTGAATTCCAGGTGCACTGACACACGCAATTTCCCCAGATGCGGGAAACCAGACTGCATAATCGGTGGGGATTGTGTTTGCACTTTTCCCTGTGGCTTTTATTTTTCCTAATATTAAAAAAAGAAGAAGAGGCTGGGCAAGGTGTTTCACACCTGTAATCCCAGCACTTTAGGAGGCCAAGGCGGGTGGATCACCTGAGGTCGGGAGTTTGAGACCAGCCTGGCCAACTTGGTGAAACCTCATCCCTACTAAAAATACAGACATTAGCCAGGCGTGGTGGTGCGCACCTGTAATCCCAGCTACTCGGGAGGCTGCGGCAGGAGCATCGCTTGAACCTGGGAGGCAGAGGTTGTGTGAGCTGAGAGGGCGTCACTGCACTCCAGCCTGGACAACAAGAGCAAAACTCCATCTTAAGAAAAAGAAGAGTCCCCTGCACATAGCGGGCCCTCAGTGAATTATGAAGCAGACTGAGTCTATATCACAGCATATGTCAGGTGGTAACAATGATGTCCATGCTGAGAAGAGTCTTCCTAAGCACAAAATATAAAAGCCCTACAGGCGCTGAGTGTGAATAGCCTTGACCCTGAAGGAGGACCACATTTTACAGCCCTCAAAATAATCCCACGCTCACCCTTTGCACACCTCTCAATCAAGCCCACAGACCTTGCATCCATGCACACACGCACACAAACACACACACACACACCCCACATACACAGGTACACACGTCTCTGCCCATGGACCACACACACACACACACACACCCCGCATGCACAGACACACACATCCCTGCCCATGGAACACACACACACACACACACACACACCACAGACACAGGCACAAACATCCCTGCCCATGGACCCCACAGACACACACACACACACACCCCACACATGCACAAGCACACGTGTCCCTGACTTGAGTCAAGCACATTCTCATCTCATCTACAACAGAACCTGCTGTCCACACGCATTTTCTGCAGGGCCACGCCTTGGGCCTCATTTCACACCCAGAGTAGGTCGTTTTTAACCCCCTCCCCACACGACAAAATGATTTTTGGTAATTGTGGTGGGCTGAATAATGAGCCCCAAAACATCCAGGTCCTAATCCCTAGAACCTTTCAATGTGACCTTATATGGGAAGAAGGACTTTGCAAATGTGATTAAATTAAGCATCTTGAGATGGGGAGATTATCCTGGTTTATCTGGTGGGCGCTAAGAGTCATCAAACGGATCCTAATCAGAGGGAGACAGAGGGATACTTGAGAGCAGAGGAGACTGTGTAACCACGGAGGCAGAGACTGGAGTGAAGCGCTCTGAGGATGGGGGAAGGGGCCCCGAGCTAAGGAATGCAGGCTCAAAACCAGCACAGACTCCACGTAAGTCCCCAGGGCAGCCTCTGCAAGCTGGAAAAGACAAGGCAAGGAATGCCTGCTAGAGCCTCCAGAGGGCGGCATGCCAACACCCAGGTTTGGGGCTGATGAAACCCATTTAAGACTTCTGGCCTCCAGAACTGTAAGATAAGACATTTATGCTGTGGCCAAGGCAGGAGGAACACTTGAGGCCAGGAGTTCAAGACCAGCCTGGGCAACATGGCAAGACCCCAAGTCTACAAAAAATTTAAAAGTTACCCAGGCATGCTGGTGTATGCCTGTAGTCCCAGCTACTTGGGAGGCTGAGGCTGGAGGATCGCTTGAGCCCATGAGTTTGAGGCTGCAGTGAGCCAAGATCTTACCCTTGCACTCCAGCCTGGGCCACAGAGCAAGACCTTGTCTTAAATACAATTTCTGTTGCTTGAAGCCAAGTTTGTGGTACAATTTGTTACAGCAGCCTTAGAAGACTAATACAGTAATAAAGTAATAGACATTCTTTTCTTGATTTATGATTTAACACTGTTTTAACAAAAGAATAAATTTTCATGTTAAAAAATTATTCAAATTCAGTAAAATATTTCATGTATGAACTAAAACTTTTATTTACCAAACACAAACACTTCTCCTTGCAGTTCATACTGTTTCACTTCTTTGCTTGTTTGAGACGGAGTTTTTTTTTTTTTTTTTTTTTTTT
>NW_016107351.1:5299366-5309775 GCF_001604975.1 Cebus imitator | reverse complement strand
AGTAGAGACGGGGTTTCACCATGTTGACCAGGATGGTCTCGATCTCTTGACCTCGTGATCCACCCGCCTCGGCCTCCCAAAGTGCTGGGATTACAGGCTTGAGCCACCGCGCCCGGCCTTGAGACGGAGTTTTGCTTTCATCGCCCAGGCTGGAGTGCAGTGGCGTGATCTCGGCTCATTGCAACCTCCACCTCCTGGGTTCAAGTGATTCTTCTGCCTCAGCCTCCCGAGTAGCTGGGACTACAGGCATGCACTACCACACCTCGCTAATGTTTGTATTTTTGGTAGAGATGGGGTTTCACCATGTTGCCCAGCCTGGTCTCAAACTCCTGGCCACGGGTGATCCACCCACCTCAGCCTCCCAAAGTACTGGGATTCCAGGCATGAGCCATTGCGCCTGGCCTGTTTCAGTGTTTTGTGTGTGTGTGTGTGTTTTTAATATTTTATTTTTAAAAAATAAAGACGGGGTTTCACCATGTTGGTCAGGCTGGTCTTGAACTCCCGACCTCAGGTGATCTGCCCGCCTTGGCCTCCAAAGTGCTTGGATTACAGGCGTGAGCCACCACGCCCAGCCTGTTTCAGTGTTTTGTTTGTTTGTTTGTTTAAGAGACGGAATCTTGCTCTGTCGCCCAGGCTGGAGTGCAATGGCGCGATCTCAGCTCACTGCAACCTCCGCCTCCTGGGTTCAAGCAATTCTCCTGCCTCAGCCTCTCAAGTAGCTGGGACTACAGGTGCACACCGCCATTCCCAGCTAATTTCTTTTGTGTTTCACTTTGTTGCCCAGGTTGATCTTGAACTCCTGACCTCAAATGATCTGCCCGCCTCAGCCTCCCAAAGTGCTGGGATTACAGGCATGAGCCACCACACCTGGCCTGCTTCACCGTTTTAAATTTAAATCACAGATAAAGACGATCTGTGGTCACACAGAGTGATGGGGTTGAAGTAAGTCCAGCTCTGTTGCTTCAGTGTTGCAATCCCAGTGCTGTCGTTGTTCATTTCTAATCTGGTTAACAAAGGAGAATGCAATTCTGCAGGGGTGGGACACATCGACGACACCTGAGGTGCCTCAAATAATCCGGCACCTTAGAAACGAACTCCCAGAATGAACAGCAGTGGCCAGCCTTGTGCTGGGAGCTGACTGTGCAACTGGGGTTTTCCAAATTAACTGCCACAAAGAATGCAATGTTTATCAGGATGAGTAATAAAAACGTGCTAATTTGAAGCTTACATATGCATTATTATAACTCAACAGTAAGCAGAAATTGTTTAGAATAGAGACCAACCAAAACAATTTTCAGGGACATTGTTTAGAATTGCGGATGCATGCTGTAAATAATCAGCAGACCAACTTTTCGCCAGTTTTATTATTGTCTGTAAATTTCCTACGGATACTGCCTGTCCTCACTGCCTGCCCTGGGTACCACACTGATTTCTCATGGTGCAGGAAAAAGGAACACTGTTTTCTTGGCTTAAGCGCTAAGCCTTCTTCGGACCTCACTGCGCCAAGAGGCTGAATGGAACCTCCAGGGCTATGACTGGTGGAGAGAGGACCTGGGGAAGAGAAAATTCCACAAAGGCCCCCAAAGGCTTTACTGGATATAAAGTAGAAGGAGGCTTCCCTCTGTCCGAAGGCAGGGCAGCTTGCAAGGGATTTGAGAGCAGGGCCAGCCTAGACACAGAAAAAAAGCAGCACAGACCCCAAGTGGGCCCCTGTGCAGTCCCTTCTCCCCTGGGGTACACCAGCCCCCTGAGCCCGGACTCCCAGAGAGACTTGTCCTCCCTCCCAGCCCTTGGAAGTCCCTACACTGATCTTACCCCCTCATCCAGGAACACACCCCCCACCTGGATATCATGGCACAGCTGGAGACCAGCCATGTGTCACTCCAAGTGGCTGGCCCTGCAAATTGAGGGGATCTGGGTGTTTCCTGCCATGTGGTGGTGCCAGGCTGGTGAAGGAGTGAAGTCACCAGGAAGCAGAGAGGCAGCAGGAACAAGAAAGCAAGAAAGAGGCCACCCTGCTCACAGCCTCTAACCACCCTGCATCTGCTCCCGCACCTGGTCACTGCTGCCTACGCAGGGGACCTTTCTACCCTGAATGCCCCAGGCTGCAGGCAGCCTCTCTGTGACCAGAAGACTCGGAAGTACCTCTGTGCTTTGGAGTCAGGAGAAAGGGCTTCAAGCCCTGCCTGCCCCTGTTTGCCCTCAGGCAATGTTTCACCCCCCCCCAAAAAAAAAAAAAAAAAGAGACTGGAGCTAGGCACAGTGGCTCACGCCTGTAATCCCAGCATTTTGGGAGGATGAGGTAGGTGGATTGCTTGAGCAGGAGTTTGAGACCAGCCTGAGCAACAGGGTGAAACCCCGTCTCTACAAAAAATACATATAAAAATTAGCCAGGCATGGTGGCATGTGCCTGTAGTTCCAGCTACTCAGGAAGCTGAGGTGAAAGAATCACTCGAGCCTGGAGAAAGTCAAGGCTGCAGTGAGCTGTGATCGCACCACTGCACTCCAGCCTGGGCAACAGAGCAAGGTCCTGTCTCAAAAAAAAAAAGAAAGAAAACCAGGGCTGGAAGGCTGAGTAGGGCAATGGTGCCTGTGAGGATACCTGGTGAGAGGGTGGGCTTTCGGTCTTCACCTCCCGCTCCCCTCCTTCTGGGCAAATGCTCATGGGCACATCCAAATAGCAGGGCACAGTGCCATTTGCCCTTAGCCCCTCTTCCCTGGCCCCCCAACCAGGAAGGGGCTGGCCTGCTACCTAGAGTCAGCTTCCACCGTTTCATAGGAGCCTTTCGTCTCCTGCCACCAAAGGCACCTATGTAGCATTTTCAGCAGTCCCAGTGGAGGAGGCATTCAAGGACTTTGGGTGACAAAAGGTGGCTGCTGGGGCAGGCAGCCCTGTTCTGAGTCGAGCTGGAGTGGGAACGGGGCGGGAGAAGGGAGGGTGAGCAGAGAGGCAGTTCCCACCCCGTCGGTATGCAAATCACTTGCTGCTGAGATAAATGATCCGGCAGGATGGAAGGCAGGGTTCCCAGCGGGAGCCATTTGTCATTTCTACTCCTGGTGTGTGAGTGAGAGAGTGAGAGCCTCGCCCAGCCCTCCCCCCAATCCGGGTAGCTCAGCCAAGGCCCAGGTGCCTGGGACAAGAAGCATCTCCCTGACCTCCTCCTCCCTGAGTCTGGAGAGCAGCCTGCCTAGCACAGCCCCGGCCGTATGGGAGAATGCTCCTCGGCGGCCAGAGCGTAGTGAGCCCTTTGTCTCCTGGCAGGACGATGTCAAACCGTAAGCCTCCCTCTCTTGGCAGTCAGCTTCCTGGCCAATTAACAAGGCATGCGTTGCTAAGACTTTTCGTGACATCAGCAGAGCCCAACCGTATCTGGGGTTCACAGGGCGGGCCTGGCACAGAGTGGGGAAGGGTCAGGTCAGGTTGTGTTCCAGCAAGACTTTGCGTAATGTTTGGACCCCATGGGCTCATTTGTAAACGCCTGATGAAGGGACAGAAGAATCAATCAATCCTGGAGATCCTGAATTTGCCAGAAATCCAATCCAACCATCCCGCGCTTCCCTATTTGGAGCTCCTCGTCTTGAGAGCAAAGCCTTGAGAGCACCACACTGGCAAGGACTCAGAATGTCGGGAGCAAATGGCAGGCAGTAATGATCTACTGAGAGAGCAATGGGCTGCCCTTCCTCACAGCCAGGGACACTGTCCCACCCACGCTGACAAGCTTCCAGTGCTTAAAGACGGTTCCCACCGTGGCGAAGGGCTGGGCTGGTGCGTCCTGCCCTTTGCTAGAGCTCAGAACCTGCCCATAGTAGAGGCCCAATAAATTCTTGCTGATGAACTAGTAAACGAGCAGGGAAGGCCCCCCATAGGACCACATAGCCCTGCCTTAATTCTGGAAAGAGATAAAGCTTGTTGGCACAGTTAGGGGCTGAACTGACAACGCTGGTGTAGAAAGCATATGGTCCCACTTTGTTCTTTCAGTCTCTCGTTCTTTCCCTCCCTCACTCACTCATTCATTCAAGAACTGCTTCTTGAGGACTCGCTCCATGCTCAGCATTGGACAATGATGATTCTCAGTATGCCACGGGTTACCAGTGAGCAGGACGCTGAACAGCGACTGGGGCCTCTCCGCTGACAACAGCCAGGAGTTCCCAGACACGAAGGGCCCCACAGCTCCTGGTGAATCCCAGACATCACTGAGCTCTGTTGACATCACGGAAAACCTTAGCAGCTCATGCACAGGACGCACGTTTGTCAATTAGCTGCTGAGTTCACAAGCCAAAAAAAGGTGGCTCGAAGCTTTCCATTCCCTTTCCAGCAGACAGAGAGTCTCGGCCAAAATATAGCACTATCCGGGCCGCCTCTTCGGGAGGGTCCGTCTTTCTCTTGATGGTGAGAGGTTAGACAGACCTGCAGTTTCTCACTTGAGGTCCCATCAGAGCGCTCTGAGGTCAACTCCACCCACAGTCTCCCACCACCAAAACTTGGGATGACTCCAGAAAGGCAGATTTGATTCAACTCACTTCGACAACACATTCTTTGATACCTACTAAACCCAAGGTCCAACTACCTGCAGGGCAAGCGAGCTCTAAGATGGGGCTTAGTCCATGAGGGTTCTTGGTCTTGCCCAGGAAATAATTCAAGGACAAGCAAGGGTAGAAGAAAACGGCTTTGTTGAAGCAGTAGTGTTACAGCTGTGATGATGTGACAGCTCTGTGACTGTCCCTGCAGAGCAGGGCTACCCCACAGGCGGTGTGCTGAGGGCTGCGGCTCAGCGCAGGTTTGCAGTCAGATTTATACCCACTTTTAATTGCATATAGATTAAGGGGCAGTTTATGCAGAAATTTCTAAGGAATGAGCAGTAACTTTTGAGTCACCAACATTGTCATAGAAAGAGGCGGTAACTCCCAGGTGTGGCCACGGCAATGGTAAACTGACATGTCCCACGGGTAGCCATGTCTGACTGGAAAGCTGCTTCTGCACTGGTCTTGTTTCAGCTAGTCCTCAATCTGGTGGTCTGGTGTCTCCACCTCTGGGGTCAAGTCTCACCTCCGACCTCATTATGGTCAAACTTACCAGGAGGAAGAAAGCCCAGTCTCTTTTCTTCGGGCACTGATGTCCTAGAGAAGAGAGGCACAAACACAAGTAGCGGTAACGTAAGAGGGAGGTCAAGGGTCGCCGCCCACAAAGGGGTGAGGTCACAGGGGACGCAATGCTGGTGAGAGAAGGTGAGCCAGGTCTGCTCAGGGGCTGGGAGGCAGGGTCGGCAGGGGACAGCGATGGCGTAGCAGCTTACTCAAAAGAAGGGGGGCTGGGCTGGGCGAGGTGGCTCACACCTGTAATCCCAGCACTTTGGGAGGCCAAGGCAGGTGGATCACCTGAGGTCAGGAGTTCAAGACCAGCCTGGCCAATGTGGTAAAACCCCACCTCTAGTAAAAATACAAAAAACTAGCCGGGCACGGTGGCAGGCACCTGTAGTCCCAGCTACTAGGGAGGCTGAGGCAGGAGAATTGCTCGAACCTGGGAGGTGGAGGTTGCAGTGAGCTGAGATCGCGCCACTGCACTCCAGCCTGGGCAACAAGAGTAAAACTCTATCTCAAAAAAATAAAGTAAAAAGAAGTGGGGCTGGAACCTGGGGAGGCGACAGGGAAAAGTTGGGAATCCTCCATCTCTTCCAGTCCTGAATGGGCCAGAGGTGCAGAGACACAGGCGAAGCTGTGGGGGGCTTCGGCCTGAGGGAGGCGCGGCAGACATTGCAGAGGGTCCAAATTCATTCAGAGAAGAGGGTCCGTGGCACTTGCAGGGGAAACTGAAGGATGTGGCAGGAGTCCGGTCGGCTCAGAAGGAAAAGGCAGGAGGCCTGGATGGGGAGGGTGGAAGAGGATCGAGACAGAGAGTGGGCAAGGAGATCTCAGAATCAAAACAGAGAGCCGCATCTGGAGCCTGGGCGCCACGAAACGCCTCTGCAGGGCCCGCAGCGCGGTGGCAATGTGCCTCTACTGTATGCCCCTGTGTGCATCTGTGACACAGCCCCAGTCATGCGTTTGCTGCAGACCCAGCCAGTGTGCATTCACTGCCCTCTCAGGATCACATTCCACTCAGGGAGAGAAACAACAAGCAAATGCACACGGTGAGTGAAGAAAAGGAAGGCAGGTGTGGGCAGGGCAGAGGGAAGCGAGCACAGAGAGGAGGCTGGGATACGAACCTGCATTCGAGGAACCGCAGGGAGGTCTCCTGGCTGGGTGAGATGGCTCATGCCTGTAATCCCAGCACTTTGGGAGGCCAAGGCGGGCAGACTGCTTGAGCCCAGGAGTTTGAGACCAGCCTGAGCAACATGGTGAAACCTCATCTCCATAAAACACATTTTTTAAATTGGCCAGGCGTGGTGGCACGCACCTGTAGCCCCAGCCACTTGGGAGGCTAAGGTGGGAGGATCACTTGAGCCTGGGAAGCTGAGGCTACTGTGATGGCACCACTGAGGAAAAGAAGGAAAGAGAGACAGAGAGAGAGAGAGAAGGAAAAAAAGGAGGGAAGGAGGGAGAGGTGAGGGAGGGAGGGAGGGAGGAAAGAAGGAAGGAAAGGAGGAGAAAGGGGAGGGAGAGGAGGTTTACTTTCTCCTGGGCAGAGTCACCCTTGAGAAGCTGGCTTTTTCCGCTTTTCCGTGTCGCCTTTCACCCCCACTGGGGATGTGCGCTCCATCAGGTGCACCCCACCCATCTCCCTCCCCCGGCTGCTCTCTAAGGGCCACAGGGGAGTAGCTGATTTTGACTGTGTTCCTGTGGTCTGACCCTCTGGGTTTTATCTGAGCCTGGTCCCAGCAGGTGGCTCTGGGGCCCAGCAGGGCCCCCTGAATCCCACGAGAATACATTCTCTGATCTTGACTCTTGGCTGTGGAGAACAGAATTTGAAGCAAGACTGCAGCTTTGGAGAAAGGCAACTTCAGGGAGCAAAGCTCGTCCTCAGCTCCAACCTGGTAGAGGCCCAGAGACCCCACAGTTCTCCCTCTAGGAACAGCGGGCCCCAGCCTGACACAGGTCCTCTCCAGTCGGACACACCGCCATGCTCCCAGCGGGTCCTCGGAGGGGCTGCGGGCCTCCAAAACCTGCTTCTAACACCGCCGGCTGCGCCCATTTCTTTCTCAGCCACCAGCATCCCCCTTCCTGTGTGAGAGTCCACCCACGGGCTTCTCCTCCCTTAGCTGGTTTCTTCTCCTCCCCTAAAGCTGGCTTCCTTCTCCAGTCCCCAAAGCTGGTTTCTCCTCCCTGTTCCTTGCTGTGTCCGTCCTTCTTCCTCTCCCAGATGTCCCAAAGCCCTGAACTGCTGGGTAGAATCAAATGTTCACTTTTTCTGCTCCACTGAAATCAGGCAGCTAGCAGCTACTTCTGCACTGAAGGTGGCATTTTGGGCAAGGTGTCAGACCGGCCAGGGGAGGCGGTGGGCAGTGCGCTGCACTACGGCCAGCAGCTGCAGGAGCGGGGATTCCTGAGCGAAGGGCGGGCACCTTGCAGTCCTCAGCCAGACCCCTAGGCCCACCTGCCCCTCCGCCGAGGCCAGACTCCCTGCAGGGCTGTGGCCATGCTCCCTTCCCCGGGCCCCACCTGGGATCCTTCCTGCTTGTCCATGGCAGGCTGAGACTCACCCAAGGCTGAGTGTGTCCAGGAGGCCACTGAGCCTCCTAATGTCCACTGAGGAGTCCATGTGACTGGTCAGAGCCCCAAGCATGGGCCACAACACATCGCCAGGGCAGCAGAAGGGAGCCAGAGGCCAGTGAATCACATTTTTAAAAAGAAGGTTCTGTTTGGAGGCTTTTCCACACCCCTCTCTGTTCTCACCCCCTGCCCTTCTCTCTACCACTCCCAGCCTCCTTCCTGAAGCAAGGGGAGGGCCCCAGAGTGAAGAGTGAAGTCCCTGGCCTTGCCTCAGTCTCCCTTTTTGTGAAATAAACAATCCTATGACCCAGAAAGAATAAAGGGCTTTGAATATATATATCCATGTCCTAGTCTCTGGATTGGAATCCTCCCAACCTAGGATTCCTCTGCTAGAGAGAAAGCCTGATCCAAAACCAGCTCTGCCTCCAGCCTCCCCTCCATCTCCATGGTAGCTCCCTTCATCCCAGCTTCACTCCGCTCCAGCTCTCCAGTTCTGCCCCCACCCCACCTTCCTCACCCACAAGCTCCCCCTACACAACCCTCTCCCCCTCCCACCTCAGCCCTACCTCCCTACCCCGCCCATCCCTACTTTGCCTTCCCTGCCTGATGAAGCCTCCCCTCCCCTCTGCCATCCCTCAGCTGTGGCCTGGCATGGAGATGTAATTACTGCATTAGCCCAGTGGCCTGAAGACTGGGGTTGGGAGGGGGGTGGGCTGAGAACTGGGGGAGAGAAAGGTTCTTTATTAAATGCAGATGTTTTTAAATCACTGTAATTAACTGGAATGGATACCACGAATCACAGGCATAAAAGCTAAATGGGCTTTTGTTTTAACTGTTTGTCATATATTTAAAAGGGTCATTGGAGAATGCAGCCCACGGAGATGTTCCTGCTCTCTGCCTGTTTGCTTTTGCCTGGCAAAAACTTTCTTTGGACCCATTGGTGAACGCGCACATGCGCGCGCGCACACCCCCATCCATCCTCTCCTCTCCTTCTGAGTCTCTCACACCCACGCACATACACACTCTGCACACACCCCCCCCTTCTCTCACACACACACTCAGTGGGGCTGGCCTGGAAGGGTCTTGGCAGCAGAGGAGTGGGTATCCACCAAGCCAGCTGTGGAAGAATCAAGTTTCACCCCTTGGGAAGTTTCCTGGGAGGCCCGGGGAACGCCTGCCCCAGCGGCTTCTCCGTGACACACACACACCCACGCTCAGACACGTGCTAGAGCTAGAGGCAGATCCACGGAGACGTGCCGCCCCAACTCCTTCGTCGTTTCATGGAAAAGGTAGGGACAGACACACACCCACTTTGGGACAGACTCCCCCTTTCTCCCCAGGAATGTGGAGCCATTTTTCTACTTGGGCACTGTTTTCCCAGGTCCAAGGCAGCAGGGAAGAGGCAGGGCCAGGCCCTGCAGGTAGGCTGGGTGCTGGGAGAGGCCTTGAAGGGCCCCTTGGCCAAACACTTCCACCTGTCCCTCTTCTGTTCGCAAAATACTGGGTGACGGCAGGGCCTGCAGCTCATGAACAGCACGTGGCAGAAAGTGAACGGCATGGCAATGTGCACTGAAGGTGAGGGTGAGGGTGCTCCTGAGCTGTCTCTTGCCAACCCACACCCACCACGCCCGGCATAGATGTGCCACTGTAGGAAGGAAGAGCCAATGCCAGCTCCGTTCCTTTCCAGGGAAGCTGCCCCAGTGTGGAAGCCTGCGGCTCTGCTGCTGGACAAAGCCAAGGCCCTGGGGCCAGACCACGAGGCACCCACCTCTGCCTCCACCCACTGGAGCCTCCCAGGCCTCTGCCTCCAGCTGCCGGAGCCTCCCACGCCTTGCCCACCCCCATCCTTCCAGCACTGCTAAGTGTTTCCCTTTGATACTATCTGCCTCTCTTCTCCCTCTCCAGCCCCCTTGCTGGAGCTAAGCTGAACCAGAAAGGAGAGCAGGGGGTGAGGCTCCCTAGCAATTAATTCTCCCAGGAGAATTGAGGTTCTCCTGGAACACCCCACTGAAGCCAGGGAGCTCACTTCCCCTACTGCCCGAGAGTCCATGGTAGGCCAGTAATTCTGTATCAAATTGAAGGTTGCAGTTTAGCTACACTGTGAGCCAAGCTAGGCCCCTGGCTCCACTGGAGAAGGAGACTCCGATGGGAAATGAGTTTTGGACGCAGCACGCGTGCCAGGAAGTTTCATCGTTCAGGACATCGCCCTTCCGTTCCGTGTGGCCAGGGGAGAAGGCCAGGTGTCCAGTTTCCTGGTCAATGCCAAGTTCTCCTCCCCTGGCACTTCCCTCTCTTCCCCTCCCCCACACGCTGCCCCCTACTTCAAGAACTCCTTCTCTTGGGCAATATCTTTCTGTCTGGGTTCTAGGGAGGGGCCAATGGGTTTCTTATCGACCAAGACCTTCAATAAGGGACACATTCCAGTATCTTGGTCCAGTAACACACACACACACACACACACACACACACACACACACACGTCCTTGTATATAAATAACTGAAACAAATGTCACAAAAGAGCATACCTTTACTCAGTCTTGTACTCTAGTATTTTCCATTCTATTTTTCTTTCTTTTTTTCTTTTTTTTGAGACACAGTCTTGCTCTGTCACCAAGGCTGGAGTGCAATGGCGTGATCTTGGCTCGCTGCAACCTCCGCCTCCCGGGTTCAAGTGATTCTCCTGCCTCAGCCTCCTGAGTAGCTGGGATTACAGGCACCCCCCCCCCCACTACACCCAGCTAATTTTTGTATTTTTAGTAGAG
>NW_016107351.1:5295917-5298521 GCF_001604975.1 Cebus imitator | reverse complement strand
CATTACCAGTACAACTGGTTTAATATTTGCAAAACATACAAAATTACAAAATACAGGTGCATACAAAAATACAAAATACAGGTGTAAAAAATACCATAGGAAACATTTTCCCAATTGCAAAGCATATCAAAATATATAAACATGTACGAAACATTTTATTGGCTGCTGGTGCTTGGCTGCGGATCGTTGATGTCGTCATCTGAGGCAGCAGTTGGGGTTACCAGAGTTGGTTTTTTCATAAACATGGTGAGCTTTGTCTGAATTGTATGTTTCTTTTTTTCTTTATAAATTTCACAATACAGACGAAACATATCGTGCGCCATCCATTCAATCCTTGCAAATCGTTCGATGTTTGGGTCCATTGCTTCGAAATGTATAAGAAGTTTATTGGGAGGGGTCTGATGAAAAATATCCAAGACACAAAACACAAATTGCTGTACCGAGTCTGGGATAACAGTTGAAATGGTGCACGCGGAGATGGCAGTGCTGCCGGAAGCTGGTCCGCACTGTCGTACGTCCAGCTGGGCAACGTTTGCGCTGCCAGATGCAGTGCAGTCGTAGCTAGTGATTGTGGTCGTAAAGTCGAATGGTCGTAAGTTGCGTAGGTCGTAAGTCGATCAATACCTGTATATATTATATTATGTAGTATATATATTATATAATTATATAGAATGCATATATTATATGTGTATATAATATACATATACACATATATACACATATTATATATACGTATATAATATATATTAGATATACATATATAAATTATATATATGTATGTTTTTTGAGACAGAGTCTTGATCTGTCGCCCGGGCTGGAGTGCAGCGGCGTGATCACAGCTCACTGTGTCTCAATCTCTCAGCCTCAAGTGAGCCTCCATCTCAGCCTCCCAAAGTTCTGGGACCACAGGTGTGAGCCCCCAAACCTGCCAGCATTATTTTCTCTATTCTATTTCCAGTTTTGACAACCCACAACCTGGATTTCACCCACGAGTGGGTCTCCTACTGCAGTCTGAAAACCACAGGACCTGCTCTTCTGTCACAGGCTTCAGAAAGCTCTCTAAGCCCAGGCGCCAGCTCTGCTCTCAGAAACCTTCCAGGACTGGTGGGTGCTCAGTGGCTCACGCCTGTAATCCCAGCACTTTGGGAGGCGAAGGCGAGCGGATCACCTGAGATCAGGAGTTCAAGACCAGCCTGGCCAATATGGTGAAACCCTGTCTCTACTAAAAATACAAAAATGAGCCAGGTATGGTGGCGGGTACCTGTAATCTCAGCTATTCGGGAGGCTGAGGCAGGAGAATCACTTGAACCCAGGAGGCAGAGGTTGCAGTGAGCCGACATTGTACCACTGCACGCCAGCTCAGGCAACAAGAGCTCCAGCCTGGAGAACAAGAGTAGGGAATCCATCTCAAAAAGAAAAAGAAAAAAAAGGAAAAAAAGAAACCTTCCAGGGCTGATTTTTGTCCTTTCTTTTCACCAGCCGAAACACACATGAAAGAGAGCATCTCACCTTAGCGTCGGTCTGCCACGCTGTCCTTTCTTTTGGTCTCCTCTCCTGCCCACCTCTGTCCTGGCACTGCTAAGTTCCTTCTGTCCATCTCCTTCCTGGCAGTTTCCTCCATTTTCCAAACTCTTGAAAAGCTTCATTATTCGGAGAACATGACCTGATTTCCACCACTTTGACAACTCACAGGGAAGAAATCCAACTTCTTTCAAGGTAAAGAATTCAGCTGCATGTCTGAAGCCCAACTTGACATTCAGCTGTCCTAATTCTGGCCAGCAAAGAGATATTCTAAATTTGTAGAAAGGGTTTTTCAGGAAAGAGGGAGGCTGACTGTTTACTGAGCAGTTACTATACACCCAGCACTCTCCTTGGAGTTCTACTGGGCATTATCTTTTCCACTGCTCTCAAGAACCTTATGAAAGGCAGGACGTGGTGGCTCGTGGCTGTGATCTCAGCACTTTGGGAGGCCAAGGCCAGAGGAGCGCTTGAGGCCAGGAGTTCAAGACCAGCTTGGATAACATACTGAGACTTCCTGTCTTTACAAAGTATTTTTAAAATTATCTGGGCATGGTGGTGCATACCTGTGGCCCCAGCTACAGGGGAGACTGAGGCAGGAGGATCACTTGAGCCCAGGAGTCTGAGGCTACAGTAATCTATGATCACGCCACTGCACTTCAGCCTGGGCAATAGAGTGAGATCCTGTCTCAAAAAAAAAAAACTTAGAAAATAGGACTTTTTACAACTCTTCCACCAGGAGACTTAGAAGGGGAAAGTGAGGGCCGGGCACTGTGGCTCTCACCTATAATCCCAGCACTTTGGGAAGCCTAGGCAGGCAGATCACCTGAAGTCAAGAGTTGGAGATCAGCTGGCCAACATGGCAAAACTCCATCTGTACTAAAAGTACAAAAATCAGCCAGGTGTGGTGGCGGACATTTGTAATCCCAGCTACTCGGGAGGCTGAGACAGGAGAACTGCTTGAATCCAGGAGGAGGAGGTTGCAGTGAGCCAATGTTTTGCCACGGCACTCCAGCTTGGGCAACAAGAGTGAGACTCAAAAAAAAGGAAAGGAAGGGGAGGGGAGGGGAGGGAGGAGGGGAGGGG
>NW_016107351.1:5281664-5295693 GCF_001604975.1 Cebus imitator | reverse complement strand
GGGGAGAGGAAGGGAGGGGAGGAAGGGGGGGGAGGGAGGCTTAGGAGTTTAGGGGCTATCTAAGGGGTGAAGAGTGAGGCTCCTGAGGATAACAAAGCCAAGTTTTTTCTTCTAGGGAGGTTGTTTCCCTGGGGGGTGATCAGGTGGCAGAACAGGTCCCCAGACAAACAGGGATTGTTTTGCTAAATGAACGTGAACCAGCCTTTCCTAAAGCTTCCCACACATTCCTCCCACCCAGCTGTAAATTTCCAAGCCGAAGCCAACTGTTCTTAGTGTACCCTAGAACCAAAAATGGGAAGGGTGGCGAGGAAGGAAAGGAAGAAGGGACACAGGGAGGAAAGGAGAGAAATGGCGAGAAAGAGAAAGAGTGAGACAGACAAAAACAGACAAGGAAAAAACCATCATACCTTTTAATGCATTTTCTCCGTTTGAAAACAAACATTTTTGGCTGGGTGTGGTGGCTCACGCCTGTACTTCCAGCTGCTCAGGAGGCTGAGGCATGAGATTTGCTTGAACCTGGGAGGTGGAGATTGCAGTGAGCGGAGATTGTGCTACTGCACTGCAGCCTGGGTGACGAAGGGAGACTCTGACTCAAAAAAAAAAGAAGAAAGAAAGAAAGAAACATTGTTTTCACTTTCTAATATTCCAGAAATTGAAGTGCATCTTATAATCAATGTCAAAAGAAACTTGTCAGCTGATGATACATCTTACAACCGAGGTGAGTTGGAGTGGAGGAAAAAAAAGTAGTTGAAGATCATCCCTGCGGCTCCCAAGATGAAAGCTGATTTGAAGGTGTGTGCGGATTTTTCTTGTTTGCTATAAGAAGGTCTCAACATCCTCATGGTCACCATACTTTTAACCACACTGATTTATAGGGAAGGATGCTTTGGGGCCACAATTTTATTTATATTTGCACAGCCTTACGTGTCTATTTTCAGACGTATACTCTCAGCAAAAAAAAAAAAAGAAAGAAAAATTGCAGTAGCAATTAACCTAATAAACCACCTTTTCAGTGTTCTGCATGTAGATTAATCACTTCAGAGAATACCAGATCAACACAGTGTTTTGCATGCCTGCACCTTCTGAGAGGAGGCTGCTCTTTCAGAAGCCAGGCAGAACAAAGGGAGTCCTCTGGTGCAAGCCTAGTAATTAGAGAGAAGAGGCCCCTCAGGTAACTGCTGAGAAAGGTCCCTTAATTTGACCCTGCTTCACACAGTCCAATTTTCAATAAAAAGAGACACTTCAACACTGTCCCTTAGGAAATCGCCTGGGAGTCCATAATCCCTCGATCTTCCTGGGGGTTATCCAGTTTAAAGTCCTCCCTTCTGATCTGTTTGCGTCAAATCAGCCATCCCTCTTCCCGCTGGGTATTTACCCAGGGACGTTTCCAGGACCCAGGCCTCGGTGCCCGGTGGCAATGTTGACAAAAAGAGTCAAACTCTGTAAAATATTTAAAGAGAGTTATTCCGAGCCAAATACAAGTGACCATGGCCTGTGACACAGCGCTCCGGAGGTCCTGAGAACATGTGCCCACAGTGATCGGGGTACAGCTTGCTTTTATATATTTTAGGGAGGCATGAGACATCAATCAAGTATATTTAAGAAATACATTGGCTTGGTTCAGAAAGGTGGGACAACTCAAAGTGTTAGGGGGGCTTCCAGGCTATAGTTAAATTTAAACATTTTCTGGTTGATAATTGGTTGAGTTTATCTGAAGACCTGGGGTTAAAGGAAATGCTCAGATTAAGCTAAAAGATTGTGGAGATCAGGTTTTATTGTGCAGAGGAATCTCTCAAATAGCTGACTTCAGAGAGAAAGCCGGTTGTAAAATGTTTCTTATCGGACCTAAAAGGGTGCCTGGCTCTCAGATGATTATGTCCTGGATCTGGAAAGAAAGGGAGAAAATAAAGGCGAAAGGAGATTCTCTACAGGATGTGGACTTTTCCTACAAGAGACTTTGCAGGGCACTTTTATTTATTTATTTATTTATTTATTTATTTTTGAGACGGAGTCCCTCTCTGTAGCCCAGGCTGGAGTGCAGTGGTGTGATCTCGGCTCACTGCAACCTCCGACTCCTGGGTTCGAGCAATTCTCCTGCCTCAGCCTCTGGAGAAGCTGAGACTACAGGAGTGCACCACCGCACCGGGCTAATTTTTTCTGTTTTTAGTAGAGACAGGGTTTCACCGTGTTAGCCAGGATGGTCTCGATCTCCTGACCTTGTGATCTGCCTGCCTCAGCCTCCCAAAGTGCTGGGATTACAGGCATGAGCCGCCGTGCCTGGCCTTTTGCAGGACAATTTTAAGGTATGGCAAGGAAATAGATTTGGGGGTAAAATATTTTTATTTTTTTCCTTGTTATGCCAGTCAGATGGAAAGTAAGTCACAATATACAGGGTCAAATAAAACCCATCTGATGAGAATTTGCAGTTTGTAGGGCATGACTCCCCAGACCCCTTAGATAGGAATTTGGGCAAGATTTAAAAAAAACTCAGAGTGCAGTCCTCAGCAATCTCAGCCAAGCGCAGAGGCTTCCTTCTCCTTTGGTCCACACCGCCCTTAACATTCTTGCTGATGATTTGCTTGAACTTGCTTCTCTTTCTCACTGTCAGTGGAAACCCAAAGCAGTTATCTGATGGTTTCTTTATTATTTCCTTATTTATTTATTGAACTGAACTTCTATTGCAAATACATTTTTATCAGAAGTAGAAAGAAAAATATCTGCGAGCTCCTCACCCCCAAACTCCACTCCCCTGCCCACCTCTGATATCCGCAGGATACACACTTCGGATCCAAAACAGCCCAAACGCACTGATGTAGTTCCTCCCTAGGTACTTTGGATTCCAGGTTTGTTTTTTGTCCGCAAGTTTCCTTCTTTGAAGTCTCATCTCCTGGTAGCCCAGAACTGTGACAGTGGCTGCATCAAATGCAATCTTCCTTCTGGCAGAATTATCTTCGTCCCCAGAAAAATGGGCATTTCCGGATAGCCACAGTTCTGCCTTCAATGCTTCCTCCTCCCCACATGCCAGCATTTCCCACACAGACCTCTGAAGTCGCATGGTCTTGGGTACCAAGGAACACATCAAGGATTCAGGGCCTTGCTGTCCATGGCTCTGACACACGCTGCTGGGGACAGAATGGCTTTCCAGGTGAACCAGTGGGTAGGCAGAGTCCTGGGAGAAGAGGAAAGTGGTCATTTCCCTTGGTTCCCGTGATCTGTCCCAGCATCAGATGTTGAAGGACACCGTGAGAATCAGTGAATATTTACAACTGAACTGTGCCCTACCCCTACATTCTATTTATTTATTTATTTACTTACTTACTTACTTACTTACTTTTATTTATTTTTGAGACCGAGTCTCACTCTGTCGTCCAGGCTGGAATGCAGTGGTGCAGCTCAGCTCACTACAGCCTCCATCTCCTGGGTGCAAGCAATTCTCCTGCCTTAGCCTCCCAACTAGCTGGGATCACAGGTCCACACCACCACGCCCAGCCAATTTTTGTATTTTTAGTAGAGACGGGGTTTCACCACGTTCGCCAGGCTGGTCTCGAACTCCCGACCTCAGGTAATCTGTTCACCATGGCCTCCCAAAGTGTTGGGATTACAGGCATGAGCCGCCACGCCTGGCCTTCCTTTCCTAGTTCTATGACCATTCTTCCCCCTTCCTTTCTGTGGTTGCCTCCTCCTCTTCTAGCCCTTTAAACCTCACTGCTCTTCAGGCTTCCACAGCTTGGTCCCCAGCCCTCATTGTTCTGTATTTCTCCTTAAATGACCCCATCACTTTCGTGGTTAAACCCCCACCTTTGTGGAAACAGTTCTCAAATCTACGAATCTCACTTGGGTCCCAGTCCCACGTTAGGCTGTCTCGCCGCCATGTTGGTTGGAAGAGCTCCAGGGCTTGGGGTCCCCAGCAAGTGCTATCTTGTATCAGTGATTCTTTCCTCACTCACCAGACAGTCCCCTGAATTATATGAAGCCTGTGGACCTCAATTATAAAGCAAGCGTATTGTATTTCAGCACTGTGAGTTTCGATGTGATGCTCTGGTTGGAATGCAAGCATGTAACTGGCTTTTCACAGGACACTTGAGAAGGACTGGAGCACACCCCATCTACTCAGACCTCTAGGGCGTCAGGAAAGTTCCACTTCCCCTTTGGTACCAGAACGGGCAGTGCCCTGCCCTTTCATTCCCTCTTTGGCAAAGGAACTTCCCCCACTTTTTTCCCAGAACAAGGTAGAAAGAAAGGTAGCATTCAAACACGTTCTACTTCACGTGTTCCATGGGTGTTCTGAGTCCCCCACTCTAGCAACACTCCTGGAAGCACACACCTCAAGGCAGCACATCCCAAACCAAACTCATCAACATCCCGCAAAACCCGCTTCCTTTTTGCCCAGTCTCAGTCCCTCAAGGCCCAGACCCAAAGCACAGGTCCAGACCCCTCCCTTTTCTATGCTCAATACCGTCAGGCCCCATAGTCCTACTGATTTTGCACCCTAAGCATTTCTTTAACTTTCACCTCCTCTCCCTGTGTCCACACCTTTATCACCTTCTGCCTGAACGTTTGCATCACACCTGGTCTCAACTGTGTGCCTTTCACATCCATCCTTCAACTGCCATTAGTTTCTAAATGACATGTTTGCCCATAATCCCCCAGGTTAGCCCCTCAAAGGATCCCCCCAAGAGGCTCACTCTGGCCCACCTCCCGTCCGTGGCCAGGTCCTGCCTGCCGTGCCCGTCCGTGGCCAGGTCCTGCCTGCCGTGCCCGTCCGTGGCCAGGTCCTGCCTGCCGTGCCCGTCCGTGGCCAGGTCCTGCCTGCCATGCCGACCTCACCTGAGTTGCTCCTTGCTTCACACCGAACCCCCTGGCTGCACTGAGAGGCCCCCAGCTTCCTGCCTTTGGCTCGCTCTGCTCGTGCAAGGTTTAGCTCGGGTATCTGTTCCTCCAGGAAACCTCCCAGGGTCCAGGCTCAGCTCCTGGTCCCCCTTGAGGCCCCTGTACCACCCCACACTCATCTGAAGTTGCTGTTTGTCTATCTGTGCCCCTGACAAGACAGAAGCCCTCCAAAGGTAGTGCATTGGAAAGGACTCCTTCAGTCACAAATGATATAAACCCAACCCAGTGGGATCAAGCGAAAGAAAAATGTGCTGGCTTCGGAGGCTGCGGGTTGGGCCAGCTTCCCACGGGGCTCGATGCTGCGGCCGTATCCTCAGGACTTGTTTCTGTCCCCTCTTGGCTTAGCTTCATTGGCTTCATTCCCAGGCAGGCGCTCTCAGCTTCGTATACAGTAGGGAACCAGCCTGGCCAACATGGCGAAACCCCGTCTCCACCAAAAATATAAAAATCAGCCGGGCGTGGTGGCACGCCTGTAGTCCCAACTACTCGGGAGGCTCAGGCAGGAGAATCACTTGAATCTGGGAGGTGGAGGCTGCAGTGAGCTGAGATTGCACCACCGCACTCCAGCCTATGTGACAGAGCAACACTCCGTCTCAGAAAAGAGGGAAAAAAAAACGTATATAGTAGGGAAGAGAGTCCGGTTTCTTCATAGTTCAAGTAAAATAATAGAAGAGAGCCTTGCTGGACCCAGGTGGCTTGCCTTGCATCAGATGCCTGTCTCAAAACCAAGCCTGTGGCTGGGAGCAATGACTGAATCCAGGAGTTCACTGGAACCATATAAAATAATAAGATTAGCAAATTATTAGTCATCTAAAGTAGAAAGTGGGTCCTTAAACAAAACTTGGGGTATCTATTATCATAAGAAGGGGCAGTAGAACTGAGCCACGGAATCACCAAAGCCCGCTGCTGGAGGGACTGCTTGGCCATCTTGTTAGGGCGCAGCCCAGGGCGCTGATGCAGGCTTCGCACCCGATGCACACTTGCTGAGTTGAGCTGAAGGAGGGAAGCCGCAAGGCAGCCACTGACGCAAGTTCCTGGGAGCCCTCTGACACCCAGGCGGTGTGACAGTCAGCTGCAGACTTCCACGCCCTTTCAGAACCTCGGGAAACTCATCTTCATGGGTGTCTAGAGTAAGCTTTGCTGAGAGCCCCAGCTGCCCAGTGGTCAGGGACACACGCCACCCCCTGAAGAGGAAACAAGGGGGATGCTGCAGGAGGCAGCCAGGCCCCACTCCGGACCCCCCAACTCCCCAGAAACAACTTCCTTGAAAGCCACCTGGATTTTCTGAGTGAGTTATTAAATCTTAGGCTAGAACGAGGAAAATAATCCAACACTGTTATTAGCCATTTTCATCAACTCTACCAACTACTAATTTAAATGCTGCTGGTAAAGTCTGTACTTTACTAAATGAAAACCAGGGTGCAGCATGTCAGCTGTACTGTAAAAGCAATGCTTGGTATGGAACATATTGAGAATATAAGAAATCATGGCAGGGCACAGCGGCTCACTCCTGTTATCCCAGCACTTTGGGAGGCTGAGGCCTGTGGATCACTTGAGTCCAGGGGTTCAAGATCAGCCTGGGCAACATAGCAAAACTTTGTCTCTACAACAAATATGGAAATTAGCTGGGTGTGGTGCCACATGCCTGTGGTACCAGCTCCTTGGGAGGCTGAGGTGGTAGGATCACCTGAGCTTGCCATGTTGAGACTGCAGTGAGTGGTGATGGAGCCACTGTACTCCAGCCTGGGCGACAGAGGAAGATCCCAACTCAAAAGAAAGAAAAAGAAAAAGAGAGAGAGAAAGAAAGAAAGAGACAGAGAGAGAGAGAAAGAGAGAAAGAAAGAAAAAGAGAAAGAAAGAAAGAAAGAAAGAAAGAAAGAAAGAAAGAAAGAAAGAAAGAAAGAAAGAAAGAAAAAGAAAGGGAAGGAGAGAGGGAGAGAGAGAGAAAGAGAAGGAAGGAAGGAAGGAGGGAAGGAAGGAAGAAAGGAAGGAAGGAAGGAGGGAAGGAAGGAAAGAAAACACTGCCATAAAAAGGAACGAGATTATCTCCTTTGCAGGAACATGGAGGGAGCTGGAAGCCATTATCCTCAGCAAACTAACGCAGGAACAGAAAACCAAACACTGCGTGCTCTCACTTATAAGTGGGAGCTGAACAATGTGAACACGTAGACACAGGGAGGGGAACAACACACACGGGGCCTGGGTGGGGGCATCAGGAAAAACAGCTAACGCATGCTGGGCTGAATGAATACCTAGCTGATGGGCTGATGGTGCAGCAACTCACCATGGCACACGTTTACCTCTGCAACAAATCTACCCATCCTGCACGTGCACCCCAAAACTTAAAAAATACAATTAAAAAAAATAAAAACAGTTACCAATAATCTCACCACCCAAAAGCAACAACTATTAACATTTGAGGGGGTACTTTTTTCTTCCAGTCTTTTTTTCTTTTCTTTTCTTTTCTTTTCTTTTCTTTTCTTTTCTTTTCTTTTCTTTTCTTTTCTCTTTTTTGAGACGGAGTCTCACCCTGTCACCCAGGCTGGAGCGCAGTGGTGCCATCTCAGCTCACTGCAACCTCCACCTCACAGGTTCAAGCAATTCTCCTGCCTCAGCGTCCTGAGTAGCTGGGATTACAGGTGCACACCACCACACCAGGGTAATTTTTGTATTTGTAACAGAGATGGAATTTCACCACGTTGGCCAGGCTGGTCTTGAACTCCTGACCACGTGATCCATCTGCCTCAGCCTCCCCAGGTGCTGGTATTACTGGCGTGACCCACCATTTCCAGCCCTTCCAGTCCTTTCTAGGTGTAGATGACGAAGATTTTTGTGTAGCAGTGGTCATATTATCTCTATGTTTGATGTCTTGCTTTTTCCTCTCTGAATGTGTTACTTTTCTCAGTTAACTTACAGCTTTTGTAAACATGTAATAGTTGTGTAATAATACATTGAGATGATATGTATTACTCTATTTAAGTACTTTAGAATAGGCTGCTTTTAAACATGTGCTGTTATAAAAATGCAGCCCGGAGTATTTTAAGAGTTTGAATTGGGCGTAAGGTGTATTTTGAAGTGGATGATAAACTTGACCTCACACAATCACTGCTGTGCTCCCGATTTCCAGAGACTTCTTGAGTCTAGCTTCTCTCAACTCTCCTTAGAACTGTGAGAAGTAGAGGATGTTTCCCCTGGCATTCTGAATGCTTTCAGCTTCAACTAGGGACCCATACAGGCTCTCTGGTGATGAATTCATCACAGCGATGTGACTGCCCTCCTAAAAGTCTCTTCGGGGAACGATTCTCTGAGGTTTCATGGGGTGCTTAATTGACAACTTTCTGTAATGGGCTGGGATGATAACTCTTTCTTTTAAGCCACAGATGATGATTAACGGAGTTCCAATAGGACAAGGTCCTCACTTTATTCTCACCTTCATTATTTTAATCTCTCTCTAAATGATTGGCTAATGGATCTGTATTGCTGTAAGGTTCTGCGAGTGGTGGGTGGTTGTCTATAAATCCCTCAAAATCACTAGAGGTCCCCTCCACTTGATTAAAGGGGCTGCCTCACCCCCAGGCTCGGGAGGGTGAGTGTAACTGGCAGAAGTCTGCATTAAGCATGACTCTCAAGTGGCCAGATGACTTCAGTCTCCCCTGAATGGCTGAATGGCGCCATCAAATTGTATTTGCTCCTTGCGGGCAGGGATAAAGAGCAAAGGGTCAAATGGCAATTTGGAGGCCATCGAGAATGCAGAGGGTAGTGAGGAATCACTCATTAAGGTGTCAGTCAATGCACCCAGTCATTTAGCAATACGCTGAGCCAGCTGGTCTATGCCAAGCCCAGTGCCAGGCATCGGGAAATCAAGATCACTGGGATGGCCCCTGGCTTCCAGGGTCTCACAGCCTCATTGTGGGAGGAAATAGCTGCAATCCGGCAATGGCCCTAGCGATAAAATTGCTGTTAAAGACACTAAACTAGTAGGGCCAACTTGCAGGACCGGGGCATGTGGCCAGTGTCGTACCACAGGGCCAGCAGGTAGAGAGACCTCACGCTTGGTTTATTGTTCTGCTGCGCGGCTTCACTGCCTGTGATGGGTAATAGCAGCTGCCAGCTTGATTGGACTGAAGGATGCCTAGTGGGCTGGTCATGCATTGTTTCTGGGTGAGTCTATGCGGGTGTGGCCAGAGGAGATTGACTTTGCTCCTCCTGCCCTTGGACCTCAGACTCCCGGTTCTTTGGACTCTGGCACTTACACCAGGGGTTTGCGGGGGGCCCTCAGGCCTTTGGTCACAGGCTGAAGGCTGCACTGTTGGTTTCCCTGGTTTTGAGGCTTGTGACTGGGACTAAGCTGCTAGTAGCCGGTTTCTTCCCCAGGTTGCGGATGGCCTATAATGGGACTCTTCACTTTGTGATCCTGTGAGCCAGTTCTTCCTAATAAACTCCCTTTCTTTTTCATTTTATTTTACTTTTTATATTTTCTGAGACAGAGTCTTGCCCTGTTGCCCAGGGTGGAGTGCAGTGGCATGATCTCAGCTTACCTTGGCCTCCGCCTCTCGGGTTCAAGCAATTCTCCCACCTCATTCCCTCCAGTAGCTGAGATTACAGGTGGGCACCACCATGCCTGGCTAATTTTTATATTTTTAGTAGAGATGGGGTTTCATCATGTTACCAGGCTGGTCTTGAACTCCTGACCTTGTGATCCACCCACCTCGGTCTCCCAAAGTGTTGGGATTACAGGCGTGAGCCACTGCACCCAGCCCAGCCCCATTTGTCTATCTTTCTATCTATCTGTCTATCTATCTACCTATCTATCTGCCTGTCTATCTACCTACCTACTTGCCTATCTATCTGTCTATCTACCTCCATCTCTACCTCTCTCTATCTCTCTGTCTCCTACTGATTCTGCTTCTCTGCAGGACCTGATGGATACAGCCATGTTAGCTCTGCCATCCTCCCTGCTCCTTACCTGGGCCAGCTGTCAGAGTCAGGATGCAAGGAGATGGGGCGACTGAGCCTGGGATGCATCTGAAGATTTCACTCCTCCAAGTTCCCGCCACAAGCAGCCATGGGGGCTGCCCCGACTTGTGCCCATGGTCTAGCTGCAGGCACCTTCTCACTTGCCTCTTTGGAGGCCCCCGTGATGTAAAAGTCCCGCACGCGGCATCTCACCGAAGTCTGCTGCTGGGACATTAGTGTAGAAAGAGAGGTCTGCATTCTTTCTGACTGCTATTGTATTTGGTTTGAGTTGGACCCCAGGATGGAGGCACTTGGTGGCAGATAATGTCCTTAAATCAAGCCCAATAAAACCTTTCATGGTGCTAATCACTGCACTGTGTGACACTCTGCACCCAGCAGTCTCCAGAGCTCACAGAATCTCTACAAAGGGACTGTGGCCTGCCGAGCGGTGGGGGTGGTGGCCTCAGCCATTGGGGTGATGCCTAACAAGGTCCTTTAGTGAGGAGCACAGGATTCTCCAAAGAGATTTTTGCTGAAATGTCAGGTTCTGACACTTTTTTTTTTTTGTACATGGAAACACGTGTCATTGCTGCAGAACTGTGTTGTCTTCTGGGAACAAACACAGAGGCCCATTGTTTATGCTGCCAATTAGGAACCGTGTTTGGCTCCAACATACAAAGGCCCCATTGTGTTCAGACAGCGGAGGGAAGTATCTTGGATCTTTCAACACAGGTCTTTGGACAGAGGAGCCTGGACTAGTCACTTACGGGGTTCCCGGGAGCCATTTTCTCCTGCTTAGCCGAGCTGGTGATCCAGTTGCAAGCTGGGAGAGGGCAGGTTGTTAGGGGTACCACCGCCTCCCATGACGTCACTGCACTGGCAGCTCCCCTGCTGGGCTGCGGCCCACCCTGGGGTGTGCTGCCCCTGAGGTCCTGCAGATCTCCTCCTGAGGCTGGAGGAGGAAGTTGGGCTTGGCAGAAGCAGTAGGTAAACTGAGCCTGTCAAAGGCTACCTGGCTGGGCAGGGAAATGTTCCCACCAACATGCTCCCCACCAACAGGAATCCATTGCCTCCATGGGCCGGTCACAGAGGCAACACAGGCCTTCATGAGCAATGCAAGTTGTGCCCCTGCACCCCAGAAAGAAGCTCTGCCCAGTGGCAGAGACCCCCCAAATGCAACATCAAAACCGCTTTAGTTTGACTTCTCTCCAGAAAGCTGGCCCACTTACTTGGCCTGTTTTAAAAGTAAATAATAGAAATGGTTGGGTGCCGTGACTCACACCTGTAATCCCAGCACTTTGGGAGGATGAGGCAGGTAGATTCCGAGGTCAGGAGATCGAGAGCATCCTGGCCAACATGGTGAAACTGTGTCTCTATTAAAATACAAAAAATTAGCCGGGTGTGGTGACAGGTGCCTGTAGTACCAGCTACTCGGGAGGCTGAGGCCGGAGAACCAGGAGGCGGAGGTTGCAGTGACCGAGATAGTGCCGCTGCACTCCAGCCTAGCGACAGAGCAAGACTCTGTCTCAAAAAAAAAACCTAATAGAAATAAGATCAGCCCGCCCCGTAACCCCCACCCCACCGCCCCAGAAAAGCAGCAGTTACTACAACCTGCTCTTCTGGGGCAAATTACAATTGTTAAGTGGGTGAAGGCACTTAACTGAAAGGGAGTCAAGTTTTCTTTCTTTCTTTTTATTTTTGAGACAGAGTCTCATTCTGTTGTCCAGGCTGGAGTGCAGTGGTGCAATTATGACTCACTGCAACCTCTACCTCCTGGGTTCAAACGATTCTCCTGCCTCAGCCTCCCCTGTAGTACAGATTCCAGCCACCGTGCCCGGCTAATTTTTGTATTTTTAGTAGAGACAAGGTTTTGCCATGTTGGCCAGGCAGCCTTGAACTCCTGACCTCAGGTGATCTGCCCCCTTGGCTGCCATTACAGGCGTGAGCCACCATGCCCTGCCTGGGGAGGCATATTTTCTAAAACACATTTGTAGCAAAACAAAGCTGAGCCTTCAAATGCACCCTTTCCATTGCTGTCACTGGCATCACTAAACGACATCCACATGCCCAATCCCATGAGAGAGGAGGATTTGGATCCGGCATCCTGCATCTAATGTCTAGTAGAAGTTTCCCGAAGTAAATTATGGCAAATTCATTTGATGAAACAATATGCCGGCTATTAAAATGATTCCTACAAAGAGCTTACTAAATAACATGAAATATTATAATGGGGAAAAGTTTCTTACTCCTAGACTAAACATGTTCCTCTTTTCCTCACAGAGTAATTCAAACATCTTGTAAAGCGTGAGCACATCTATAGATTTTTTAAAAATTATGCTAAGACATGAGTCTGGGAGGAAACATATTTAAATGTTAACATAGGCTTCTTTGAGGGGCAATTTTTCTTCCTCTTCTTCCATATTCTCTACATTGTTTCATAAGCAGCGTGTGTATTATGTTACAGTTGGAAAGAACAACGTTAACAAAAATCAACAAGCAGGCGGTGCTGAGGTGACAGGACAGCGCAGGAACTTCATTGTCTAGCCTCTCCCTCGTTCCAGCAGCAGGCTATGCCCCCGGTCTGATAATTGGCAGCCGGAGACCCTGCCCAGGTTATGAGAGGTGAAGACCCAGGACCTCTTGGCCAACTCCAGGTTATACCAGGTGCCACGTTTAGAGGTTTGGCAGCCTCTGAATTTCACTAGTTTGGGTTTGGAGTTTTCCCCTACTTCTGGCGAGAGAGGTACACACACACAAACACACACACACACACACACATACACACGAGTCTACACATTTTGGCCTGTGGGGCTCAACATGGCACCTCACACAGTCCCCTTGAAGGAAGGTGGACTCATTGGTAGATGCTGTCATCCCAAATCTCCAAGGGACACTGGCCCTGGCAGCCTAGCTGCCGATGAGGCAGGTATTGATAATCACCCGAGTCATGCTTTCCAAAATAAAGGCTTTGTTCCAGGGGCGACTGTGAGTATCAGCACAAGGCACCTCCCAGAGCTTCTTCCCGTTACTCCAAGGGCAGAACCTGTCCCCAGGAGAAGGGGAGCGCACTTGGGTCCCTGGAGACTGGCTACACTGTGACTGGCTCTGGGTAAACCTGCCCTCATTCCCAGTGCATCAACGGACTGACACCACACCACACCTTGGGCAGCCGCATGAAGCCAGTGAATTTCTCTCCATGGCCCTCTCCTCAAATTATTCAACCTGTTGCTTTTAACAAGAATTGCAGGTGAGTTCTGAGATTAGACTCGTTCCCAAATGACCAACTGAAAGAATCTGCTTCCATTGCCCAAACCGGCTCCTTCACCCTTGCGTACACGGAACCCTGTGCCCGGAGCACTGCCCCTCCCTTGTTCCCCTGATACACACCTCCTCTTCAGTTCTAGTGCCATCTTGACGGCACCTCCCCTGACACCCAGATGAAGAGGGAAGCCAGTAATGTCTGGTACAGAAAGTCGTGGGTTCTAAATTAATACGACCTCTACGGAAAACAGTAAGGAGAGTCCTCAAAGAACTAAAAGTAGATCTAACCATTCAATCCAACACTACTGGGTAGGATCAGAAGTCATTATTTGAAAAAGACACATGCACTTGCATCATGTTTATAGCAGCAAGATTCGCAACTGCAAAGATATGGGACCAATTGAAGCACCTACTGACCATCGAAGAGATAAAGAAAACGAGGCGTCTATACACCATGGAAGAGTACTCGGTCATAGCAAGGAACAAAATTGTGTCTTTTGCAGCAAGTTGGACAGAGCTGGAGGCCATTCTTCTAAGTGAAGTAACTCAGGAATGGAAACCCAAATGCCACATGTTGTCACTTATAAGTGGGAGCTAAGCTGTGAGGGTGCAAAGACGTGGAGTGATATTATGGACTTTGGGGACTTGGGGTTGGGAAGGTTGGGTACAGTGTTCACCGCTCTGGTGATATGTGTGCTAAATCTCAGAATTCACCACTATAGGATTCATCCATGTCACCAAAAATGACCTGTACCCCCAAAACTATTGAAATAAAAAATAATAATACAAACAGAAAGTCAGACATTTGGCCGGGCGCGGTGGCTCACGCTGTAATCCCAGCACTTTGGGAGGCCGAGGCGGGTGGATCATGAGGTCAAGAGATCGAGACCATCCTGGTCAACATGGTGAAACCCCGTCTCTA
>NW_016107351.1:5264508-5281289 GCF_001604975.1 Cebus imitator | reverse complement strand
TTTTTTTGAGGTGAAGTTTTGCTCTTGTTGCCCAGGCTGGAATACAATGGCACGATCTTAGCTTGACATGATCTCAGCTTACCGCAACCTCCGCCTCCTGGGTTCAAGCAAGTCTCCTGCCTCAGTCTCCTGAGTATAGTTGGGATTACGGGTGTAAGCCATCACACCCAGCTAATTTTTGTGGGTTTTTTGTATTTTTTAGTAGAGATGGGGTTTCTCCATGTTAGTCAGGCTGGTCTCAAACCCTGACCTCAGACGATCTGCCCACCTCAGCCTCCCAAAGTACTGGGATTACAGGCATGAGCCACTGCATCCAGCCTAGATTAAGTTCTAATTCCCTAGCCTGGTGGCTCTCCTGGTTCCAACCTCCCTTTCTAGCTTTGTTTCCTTCACCTTCTATGGATAACCTACATACTATTGTAACTACTGCCATATTTGCTTGGTTTGCCTGTCTAGAAAATGTACTCCCAGTTCTGATGTTGAAATCTTACCCATCTGAGGGAGGGGAAGCGTACAGGATGATGGGACGTGGTGTATGAGAGCCACATCCTCATCCTCTAGAGTATGATGTCATGATGTTAAAATAGGAAAATCAAGAAGGAAGAGAATGAGCACATTATTTAGAAACATTAAGGTAAATGGCAGAAGAAACAAAGAAAGGATTTGAAAGTAGTTGCCTCCAGGGGTAGCAGTTGAGAGTGAGGCGGCTTGCAGGGCTTAAGACGGGGGTGGTTTTTTTTGCTTATTTTGTTTCAAAACTAGTAATATGTCATTGTCTTTTAAAACTATATACATGGGCATGGTGGCTCATGCCTGTAATCCCAATACTTTGAGAGGCAGAGGCGGGTGGATTGCTTGAGGCCAGGAGTTCAAGACTACCCTGGCCAACATGGTAAAACTCTATTTCTACTAAAAATACCAATAAATAAATAAATAAATAACTGGGTATGGTGGTGCATACCTGTGATCCCAGCTACTCAAGAGGCTGAAGCAGGAGAATCATGAACCCAGGAGGTACAGGTTGCAGTGAGCCAAGATCACACCACTGCACTCCAGACTGGGCAACAGAGTGAGACTCCGTCTCCAAATAATAATAACAATGATTAGATAAAACTATATTCATGAATTAGTTTGCATTTTTAAACTGTTTTTAAGGTCGGGCGTGGTGGCTCATGTCTGTAATCCTAACACTTTGGGAGGCTGAGGCGGGAGGATCCCTTGAGCCTACGAGTTGGAGACCAGCCTGGTCAACAATGTGAGACCCCCATCTCTACAAAAAGTCAAAAAATGTAACTGGTCCTGATGGCACACGCCTGTAGTCCTAGCTGCTCAGGAGACTGAGGCAAGAGGATCACCTGAGTCTGGGAGGTTGGCACTACAGTGAACTACGACGCCACTACCGCACTCCAGCCTGGGTGACAGAGTGAGACTCCATCTCAAAAAAACCACACTGTTTTTAATGCATACAATATAGCAAGAAAAACATTTAAATAAGAACTAAAAATATTAAAAGAGGTAATGTATATAAAGTGCATAATGTCTGGTATGTAATAAGAAAAGAAAAATAAGGTTATCACCAGGCGCGGTGGCTTAAGCCTGTAATCCCAGCACTTTGGGAGGCCGAGGCGGGTGGATCACGAGGTCAAGAGATTGAGACCATCCTGGTCAACATGGTGAAACCCCGTCTCTACTAAAAATACAAAACATTAGCTGGGCATGGTGGCGCGTGCCTGTAATCCCAGCTACTGAGGAGGTTGAGGCAGGAGAATTGCCTGAACCCAGGAGGCGGAGGTTGTGGTGAGCCGAGATCGCGCCATTGCACTCCAGCCTGGGTAACAAGAGTGAAACTCCGTCTCAGAAAAAAAAAAAAAAAAAAGAAAAGAAAAATAAGGTTATCATTACTTTTGTGTTTTCTGTAAATTCTGCTGTGAAACAGGCAGGGATGGGGAAATTAGGCTCCTTCATGTTTTACCCTGTCACAACCCTGTAACAGCTTCCTAACTCACCTCTTACCCTCAGTGTTTCTGTCCCCGTATCACGCCATCCTGCTTGACCATGGCATATCCATCTTCCTAAGGCTATTTGCAATCCCTATCGAAAGACTATGAAGGTTTCCTACTGTGTATTAGGAGAGGGGT
This sequence comes from Cebus imitator, assembly GCF_001604975.1. Classification (NCBI taxonomy): domain Eukaryota; kingdom Metazoa; phylum Chordata; class Mammalia; order Primates; family Cebidae; genus Cebus; species Cebus imitator. The sequence goes on along the minus strand of NW_016107351.1, from coordinate 5,279,151 downwards.
AGTTGCTATAACAAAGAAACCTAAACTCTCAGTGGCTTTACCTAACACATGTGCACTTTTCACTCATCTGGTGTTCCTGGTTTTTAGGAGATGTTTCCCTCTTGAAGTTTAGGGACATGAGCCCTTTTCCTATTGAGGCTCTTCCATCTACTGGGTCCTCGGCAACCAGGCAGGAGGGGGCACGACTGCCTCTCAATTGCCTTTGTGTGGATGTGAATCACATCACTTTAGCTCACAGTCCTTTGTCCAGAACTGGTCACTGGCCCCGCCCAGAAGAGAAGGGGGTCTGGGAAATGTAGTCCTGGCTGGATATAGATGCCTCTTCTCAGTGGAAACTCACACTGGGGAAGTATAGTACGGATTTGGGTGGAGCCATCTCTGCCGGATTCACCACCTACGGAAACACATCCAAACTCTTAGCTCAGCCCAGTGGTTCACTTACTTAGCCAAACTGCTTGGCTTCTGCCTCCTAACAGGAGCCTCCTGTAGGCACCACAGCCGGATCGTGACATCACCCCTTAGTTCTGTACATTTGATGAGACACATTCCATCCGTTTCAACACGGTGGAGCTTTTCAGGTGCAAATGCTGTCTCCTCTTTGCAGACTTTCTCTTTTTTGTAGCCATCCACTGATTGAACCACTTGACCTGAATACCATTTGAGAGTTAGATGGGACCTTCGTCAGAGGGTCCAATTGCATTGATATAAGAAAAAGGAAATCCACCCAGGAAGATGAAGGAAATCCCAAAAACATGGCATTCCCAGCAAACCCATGCCCCTACCTAGCCAAGAATTCAGCCAGAACCTTAAAAGCCAGGACAGGCTATGACGCCATGAGTTTGAATTGTATGTGATGAGAATGAGCCCAGCTGACCTCGTGGCATTCGGTTTCAATGCGAATTTGTTGTATGGAAGCCAGTCTCCAAAATGGCCCCAAGCAGTTCCACCTCCTGGCACTCACACCCTGTGTGGTCCCCTTCCACACTGTGCCACCGTTGGTCTGTGTGACCAATGGCATCAGGTAGAAGTGGTGTGCGTCTGATATTCCATTATGAAGGACTTTGGCTTTGGCCATGGTGCTTTCTCTCTTGGACTCCTCACTTGGGGGTGAGCCGTGTCATAAGTGGCCCTGTGGAGCTGTCCCTGCGGCAAGGAACCGAAACCTCCTTCCCATGGCCATGTGAGTACCTCTGGAGAAGACGCTCCAGCCTGGGCACATCTTTGGAGTTACAGACCAGGTCAACACTTAACTGCAACCTCACGAAAGACTCACTCTGCAAGGCTACTCCTGGATTCCCGATTCTCAGAAACTGTGAGAGGCACACATGTTTGTTGTCTTAAGCTGCTAAATGTTGGAATAACTTGTTTCCCAGCAACAGATAACTAAAATAGTCCTTTTCATTGTCTATTCACAATCAAGCATACATTTTGGTTTACTTGAGAGGAAAAAAATTGAAAATATATAATATATTAAAGATTTTTTTTTAATTGGGCTCTACAAAAGTCTCAGAAATTTCAGTTGTAACTGTTGAATTTCTGGTTTGGGCACGGTGGCTCACACCTGTAATCTCAGCACTTTGGGAGGCTGAGGCAGGTGGATCACTTGAGGTTAAGAGTTTGAGACCAGCCTGGTCAACATGGCGAAACCCTATCTCTACTAAAAACACAAAAAAAAGAGCCAAGTGTAGTGGCACACGCCTATAGTCCCAGCTACTCGGGAGGCTGAGGCAGAAGAATCACTTGAACCCGGGAGGCAGAGGTTGCAGTGAGCTGAGATTGAGGCACTGCACTCCACCCTGGGTGACAGAGACTCCATCTCAAAAAATTCATAATTAATAAATAAACGTCAAATTGCTGTTATTTCTTCTGTGTGTTGTTCTGAGTCTCTGAATAATTGATACACTACTAAGATAAAGGAAAAAATGCAGAGCGAAGAGGAAGGAAGAGAACATGACGGATGGAAGGAAAGAGGGAGGGAGGGAAGGAAGGGAGATGAAAAGGAAAAAAGAAGGAAAGAAAGGAGAGGAGGGAGGGAGGAAAGGACAGGGCAGGACAGGAAGAGAGAAGGAAGGACAGAAGGAACCCTAGCCATCCCTCTGAAGCCATCTTGGATCCCAACTCCCTCAGGGCCCTTTCCCTGACCCACCCCTCATACCTAACACCTAGCTGTGATTTCTCCTACAGCACATGCACATTAACTTTCTTATGATGTTAATCCATTTATCTTAATTCATTAATTGAGCCAAAATATTTATGGAGCACCTGGTGCCAGCTCTGTTCTAGGTGCTTAAAATACATCCGTGAAGAGTCTTAACGGTTGTTAAGCTGACAGTCAAGATAAACCACAAACACAGTAAGACGCAAATGGTAGGTTATGGAGGGTGATGTTACAGAAAAGAGAACGAGGAGCACAGGGAGGTAAAACTGTGTCCACCTTTTTCACACCCCTGCTCTGACCCTCAGCGGCTCTGGAGGGAGGACAGGAGGGTAGCCAGGTGAGCTTGGAAAGTCTGCAGGGCTTTGCCGATGCCAGGTGCTTGCAAGTATTTGCTTAATTAACGTAAGACTGAAGCAGCTAACCCCGGAATGAGGCGTTCACTCAGATGGCAAACCCAAAAGTTACTGGCTGTTGATGCAAAGCCCTATTTCTAATTTATCATGAGCTCTGTCGGCTGAATTGGGACACAGAGAAGCGCATCTGAGTAACAGCCCACGAGCGACCCTCCTTTCCGTGAGAGCCCTCAGCCTGAACCACCTCATCTCTCTCCCTGGGACACCAGGTAGCCAGTTTTGCAGAACCAGATCGAATCAGCTGCAGTGCCCCCAAAACCAGCTGTCCAGTATCACAGGGTCCAGATAAATGAGGCTGTTTTCCGTGCCTGAGCCCCCCGGACAAGTGACATCCTCATCGCGGCTTCATCAGCCACCTCCTGTTCCATCCCCAGTTGCCCCCTACAGATTTTTACCCCTGAGCCTTCTAGGAACAGACCCAATGAAAGAGAGGACTTTGTGGTGTCCGAGCGCTGACCAAGGCTTGCCTCAGAAACACTGAAAGTGTCACTCTATGATTCAGACCCAAAGACGCAAAGGCACATGAAACACGCCTTCCATAGCTTAGACATGTGGTCCTATATAGTTTGGAGGCTGGAATTTGCTTTAATAATGGGCAAACATACAAGGTGTATGTTCTTCTCTTGGGTTTAGTATACCATGAACGGTAAATTTAAAAGCAACACTAGTAAAATAAAACAATAATTTGTACTCAGTACCCAGAAACAGAACTTCAGATCTAGAAGAAATCTTAGGCCACTTTCAACTTCAACAAAGAAATAAAGAAGACTGGGTATAATGTCCTCCATTTTTTACAGGCAATTCCCCAACACATGCATGCATGCACACATACAAGCTCACATACACGTGCACACACACACAAGCACTCGCATGCACACACACAAGCACTCACATGTACACACACTCACACGCACACACACACACACATAGACTTACCTGCCTCTGCAGCTATCTCTACTGCCTCTTCTGGTCTCAGTAACAGAAGTGATCCTCTCTCTCCCTGCACCACTGCAGGGTCCTGCCTCCACCATGTGTCCAAAGACTGTTTTTACTCCACACTCAACCCCTTTACACCATCTTCCCCACCTGGGTCCTCTCCTCTGGGTGACTCTTCTCAGCACGTTCACTGCTTGAGTCTCTCCCTTTACAAACAAAACAAAACACTGAACCAAATCCACTTTCTTGGTCTCACGTTGACCTTTAGTCCCGTTCCTTCCTTTCATAGTGTGAGTGTCCTGGGGTTGTCATAACAAGTATCATACACTGGGTGGCTTCAGCAACAGAAACTTCTTCTCTCCCAGTTCTGGAGGCCGGAAGTCCAAGATCAAGGTGCCAGCAGGGCTGGGTTCTTCTAAAGGCTCAGAGGGAGGACCTGTCCCAGGCCTTTTCCCTAGCTTCTCGTGGCTTGCTGGCGATCCTTGGTGTTCTTTGGCTTCTGGAAGCATCACCCCGATCTCTGCCTTCAACCTCCCATGGGCTCCTCCCCATCTGTGTCTCTGTGTCCAAATCTCCCCTTTTTATAAAGGACACAGTCACATTGGATTAGGAACCACCCTAAGACTTTGCTTTGACTTCACCTGCAAAGACTATCTCCAAATAACGTCACATTCTGAGGTGTGCGGAGCTAGGACTTCAACATATCTTTTGGGGGGACACATTTCAACCTGTAACAATGGCCGAACTTAAAAGCCTGGTCCGTCTTCACTCTCAGTCCCCATCTCCAGCCTCCCTCTCACCTTGTAGCCTCCTGCCAGCCCTGCTCTGCTTCCTGAGGAGAAAATGACCTCGAGGCCGCCTGATTCCGTCGATGCATCCCTGCCGTGACCGCATGGACACTGCTGGCCACCCGCTCCTTCCTCCACCCGGTTCCCCTGTGGACCCTCTAGCTGAATGGGCGTCTGTGGGAGTCAGCATATCTGGCTGTCCCTTCTCAGATTCCTCTAGGGTTTTCTTCTCCCCTTGGTGCTCCTCAGGCTCGGCACGCAGCCTTCTTACCATCCCTTCTCACCCCTAACCTCCAAGCTCACCATCTATGATCCTGCCTTAACTTCTAGCCCTGTGCAGACTGCCTCAGAGAGACTGCTCCAGCCTACACACCCCACATCTGACCCTCACCACTTGACATGCCCCAGGTACCTGCAACTCCAAATGTACCAAACCAGGCTCACCCCTTCCTCTCAGGGGCCCACCTAAACCTCGAGCTCAGCCTACTCCTCCTTCCGTAGTCCCTGCCTCAGCATCCACGCTTTCTCACTGAGAAAGACAATGGGGCAACATCCTTTACCATGCTCCCTATCCTCCAGATACGTCAGACCACAAGTCCCCCAGAGGTGCAGTTAAAGTTATCTTTCCAGCAGATTTTCCCCATTTCACCTTGATTGCTACTCTGAGGGTTTCTGTAGGCTCTAGTTTCCTGGCTGCAGAACTCCGCAGGCTGCTTACCCCCTGCCATCACCTCAACCCCGGCCCTTCCTTCTCCGTGTCATTCGCCACAATGTTCGCAGAGAGGTCCCTCTGACAGTCAAGGGCGATAATGTCTGGAGTCATCCAAGAGCTCCACATTGCCTTAAGGACAAAGTCCAAACTCCTCAAGGTCACATGAGATGCTCCTTTTTAAAAAAAAAAAAAAAAAAAAGACGGGGTTTCACCATGTTGGTCAGGCTGGTCTTGAACTCCTGACCTCAGGTGATCCACCTGCCTTGGCCTCCAAAGTGCTTGGATTACAGGCATGAGCCACTACACCTGGCGGAGATACTTCTTGTATTAATAATCTGGTCTCAGGTGTGGCGGCTCACACCTATAATCCCAGCACTCTGGGAGGCCAAAGCAGGTGGATTGTCTGAGCTCAGTAGTTCAAGACCAGCCCGGGCAACACGGTGAAACCCCCATCTCTACTAAAATACAAAAAATTGGCCGAGCGCGGTGGCTCACGCCTGTAATCCCAGCACTTTGGGAGGCTGAGGCGGGTAGGTCACGAGGTCGAGATCGAGACCATCCTGGTCAACATGGTGAAACCCCGCCTCTACTAAAACTACAAAAAATTAGCTGGGCATGGTGGCGCGTGCCTGTAATCCCAGCTACTCAGGAGGCTGAGGCAGGAGAATTGCTTGAACCCAGGAGGCGGAGGTTGTGGTGAGCCGAGATCGCGCCATTGCACTCCAGCCTGGGTGACAGAGAGAGGCTCCATCTCCTCTCCAAAACTAATCATAATAATCTGGCCTCTGTTCATCTCTCCCTTCTCCTCGTACCCGGGCCCTTGTACCCGGGCTGTTGCAGCCCCACTGATGTCTTCCCCCCTCCTGAAAGTGCCGCGCTGCAAGCTCTCTTTGGTTTCCTTTACACATTCCCCTCTTTCTTCAATGCCCTTCCATCAGCTTCTGACCTATCACTGCTTCCCTCGCATCTTTCAAGACTTAGATCTGAGGCCCGTGGAGAAGTCCTCCTGAGCGCTTCGGAATGACCTGAGTCTCTTCTGACTCAATGCAGTGTTATCGCAGCTCAAGCGCCGCTTGCCGCTTTAAATCCCTGGCACCTAGTTCACTGCCTGGCACGTAATACATGGCCATAAATATTCAGTGAGTATCGCTAACTCAGTGAGGAGTACAAAGGAGAAGTCAGAGGCCCAGAAACTCGCCTGAGGTCAAACAATTAGTGAGCGGTGGAGTTGAGACTCACCCTCACTCTTATTTTAAGGTTCTATTCCAATATTATTCTCAGCATAGTGGGAGGACAAGGGCATCAGAATCACTTGGGGAGCTGATTAGACATGCAGATTCGTGGACCTCATCTGGACCTAAGGTGAATTTGTAATTCAAACAAGCTACCCTGGTGATTCTCATCAACAGAAAGTTTGAGAACCAACGCCCTATGCCTTGCTGCTTGTCTGAAAGGCCCCTGTAAATTTGTCACATTTTGCTAAGGCAATTCACTTGTTATCTATCGGTGACAAGCAGGGAGAGCTGAGCCCAGCTTTCTTACATTTTCATTGAAAAGCAATCATGTGTTGGAGTCCTGAAGCTTTTCCCTTTAAGAGTCCGTCATTAGGATGCAAATTATACGTGTAAAATCAACAGAAACAGGAGGATGGAGTAATTCAGGCACCAGTGTGTGGTAGGAAGTGGCTGGGCGTGGAGAGGGGTATTATACGCAAATACAGCCCCCCAAAAAGGTGCCTTTATTACCCTTCTCCAGTTTTCGGGCACCTCAGAATCGCCTGGAGGGCTGGCTAAGATGCAGATCTGGGCCGAATCCCCAGAGGTTCTGATTCACTGGGTCTGACAGTGGGGTCTGAAAAGTCGCACTTCTGACAAGCTCCTAGATGAAGCCAATGCCACTGGTCCAGGGAACATACTTTGGGAACTGATGAGCTAGTCAGCACAGTCATCTGTTTTGCAATAACCATGGAGACAGGGACGTGATCACCGTCTTTCCACTGAAACCTCTGCACAGATGTGGATCTTGCTACCTTTCAAAATGGAGGATTTCTTTTATAGCTTGTTGGGGTACAGGTGGTATTTAGTTACACGAGTAAGTTCTTTGTTGGCGATTTGTGAGATTTTGGTGCACCCATCACCTGAGCAGTATACGGGGCACCCTACGAAATGGAGTTTCTATTAATACTCCATTTGATAGAAACTCCATTTTGTAGGGTGTAGTGTATATTTGAAGAGAACCAAAATTTGCCTAATGCCTACCACCCACTGATCCCAGGTTGGCCTCTTAGGATCTCACGGAATATATCTGGGCCTATTTGGATATGGGAGTTTTAAAAACATCTGAAGACAGCCTTCCTATCCTCCTTGTCTCTTCTTCCCTGCCCCAATCTCTTCTGCTGCTTCAGCTGTTGGTCAAAGACTGGAGGATTTCCACCAACAACTGGCTGTATCCCCAGTCAGTCTCTGACTTTGTCAATTTCTTTCTTGCACCATAGTGCCCAGAACTGGCCAAAATATTCCATTTGGAATCTGGCCAGCTCAGAGTACAATATCTTAAGCTCAACACTATATTTTATTTTTTTGAGACGGAGTTTCGCTTTTGTTGCCCAGGCTGGAGTGCAATGGCACAGTCCCAGCTCACTGCAGCCTCCGCCTCCCAAACTCAAGTGATCCTCCTGACTCCCGTAATAGCTGGGATGACAGGCGCCCGCCACCACGCCGGCTAATTTTTGCATTTTTAGTAGAGACGGGGTTTCACCATGTTGGCTAGGCTGCTCTCAAACTCTCGACCTCAGGGGATCCGCCCGCCTCAGCCTCCCAAAGCGCTGAGATTACAAGCGTCAGCCGGTGCGCTCAGCCAAACTGGACACTATTTTAATGTAGTGTTGTTATTGTTGTTGTTGTTTTAAACAAACCATTTCACACATTTAGCCTTGTTGAGCAAGTGGTCATCTAAAACTAGAATTTTTTACATGACCTTGTCTCCAGCTAGGTCTTCTTCATTTCTCCTCAATTAGCTGACATTTTAACTTAGGAGATACATTTAACATTGAATCCTCGTAAACGTAATTTTGTTGGTTTTGCCCATTTTTAATAGATGATCAATTTATACCTTAGTTATAAGGTGGTGGTGGCAGGGCTGATAAGAGGATGACCAACCCCAAACATGAGCATACCCATTTTACCGTTTTGCTTGGCGTTCCTACTCATATTTTATCAGTCCAAACGACCACTAATTAGTGACGCTGCTCTGCAGTCTTAAGATTCATGGCCACCATATGCCTCAACGTCTCTGGGTCAGCTTTGGTTTCAAATATTCTCTCTCCTGCCCCAGGTCCACATGCCAAACTACGAGTCCGGTTTGGGGTTCAGAATATACAGTACCCAGAGTTCTGCTTCTTCTCGGTGCTCAGAGTCTAATATCATTGGAGAAGAGGACGATTTTTGCCTGAGGGATAAGAAAGGGAACCAGAGAGGAACTGGAGAGGTGAGAGCCGCAAATCCAAAGTCAAAGACGATGCTAAATAATGTATCTTGGTTCAATTTTCCAAAAAGTGAAGTTCTGCTTATCACAATGATTGGTCCACCCAGATACCTGGATTCCTCATTTATGTAGCAGTCTACTTCGTGGGCGCTGCCTGTTGTGACGTTATTTTGCACTCCCTTCTGGAACATGTGATAATACCTCTACCTTTGAGAAGTACAAAGGAGGCACGTTCTCCGCAGTCGAGAATTGAATGAATGTACATAAAATGAACAGGCAGAAGCCTCCGTGCCAGCTCCGTCTGCCTTCATATCCTTCTAAGGGATGTGGGTTCTTGGGAGGGGAAATACACAACACAGCAGACATTTGACGACCCTTTAGAGGGTTGGTTTGTGAATCTAACTACCAGAGGGCTGAAAATATGGCAGTAAGAAGAAAGGAGCTCATGGGACCCTGAAGGGAAACGAGAGCGAGGAATTTGTCTCTTTCATCCACAGACGTTTCAAAGCATGACACTTGCGGTAACAAAACTGCATTGCGAAAGTACTAGTGTGTTATTATCTCCACTTCAAGACCGGGACACGTAGACAGGGAATGGCCTCTTCCAATACCAACTTCCCAGCAGCACCACTGAACCTCCTCCGAGCGATGGGGGAAAAGCTAGCCTGCTTCTGCGACCTTGCATGAAAATGGAGAAAATTCTTGGTTTCAAAATCTTCTCCTGGCTCGAACCGAAAGTTAAAAACGGACTTTTCGAATTGCACATTGAGCGTGACCTCACCTACCATTAATGAATAATGGATATCGAGGAGGAGCCATTGAATGGAGGATCACGGCTGCGCCCCGAGCACCGGGGAGGAATCCCGGGGTGCGTAGGGGCTGGAGCGCTCGGGTTCGGCCCGGACAGAAGGCTCGCGCGGTGGGGGCGGGGTGTCTGTGCTCCAGGGAAAGGGCGGTCTCCCCGGGGCACTGTTTCGCGGCGAGGCTTGTTTTGCTCGCAGCTGGGCGCTCCTGGGGGAGCGACTGCGCGCAAGGGCGGGCCGGGAGGCGCGGGGTGAGCAGGAGGCTCCGGGGACTCTACGGGCTCGTGTGCGTGTGTGTGCAAGGTGGGGCGGTGCAGCGCGTGTGCACTGCACGAGCGGGACGCGCGCCGGTGCGGGCTCCGGGCGCCGCCGCAGAAAATGCCAACGCCGCCAGGCGAAATAACAGCTCAAAGCCCGGGCGCCCTGGGGCGCTGGCCGCGAGAACCCAGCGGAGGCGCAGATCCGGGTGGGCGCCCCTCCCGCCAGCACTCTAACGTGGAGCCACAGCGCCCAGGGACCGGAGGGCAGGCGGCGGCGGCGGAGGACACCTCGCGAGTCTCCACGCACCCCACAGAGTAGCGCGAGCTCCCAGGACTGGCGCGCCTCCGGCACAGGCGGAGAGCGCGCCGCTCGCACCCCAGCGCGCTCCCTGCGCGGTGTAGGCAACCACAGCTCGGGCGGGTGGGTATTAAGGTGGCAAGGCGGAGGCGTGGCCTGGCCGAAGAGCCAATGGGCCAGGGAGGGGCGCGCGGGGGAGGAGCTCAAGCGCAGAGCGCCGATTGGCCAATTCGCCCTCCGGTATGCAGATACGGTGGGAGTCACGTGCCAGGGGCCGGGACGACTTCCTGTTGGAGGCCAACGCGGGGCGGGGAAGGGGGCGCGAGCGCCCCGTCTGGCTGTAGCGGGGGGAGGGGGGTTCTTGTCAGTTAGAGCAACAAGATGGCCGCGGTGGCAGCTCCGCACCTCAGCGCGACGGCCCCGGGACCAGCAGCCGCCGCCGTCGGCCCCGCTGCCGCGCAGCCTTGAGCGCCGCCCGGGCCGCCCCCTGACAGGGCTGTCCTCGCGCCCGCCGCGCTCCCGCCGCCGTCACCGCAGCCGCCGCCGCGGGCCCGCCCGAGCCGGAGGCGGAGGGAGCGGAGCGGCCCCGCGCCCAGCCGTCCGCAGCTGCCACCGCCGCCGCCGCCTAGGACCCGGGTCGCGCCGGAGCCTCGTCCCGCTGGGCGTGAGGAGGAGGACGCGTCGCGGCGTCGCCGGGGCCGGACCTGGACCTGCGGAGACGCGCCGCCGCCCACCCGCCCGCGCCGCCGCCGCCGCCGCCGCCGCCGCCGCCGCCGCCGCCGCCGCCGCCGCCGCCGCCGCCGCCGCCGCCGCCGCCGCCGCCCGCGCCGGGACCTGAGCCCGCGGCGCCGGCGCTGAGCGGGCCCCCGCCGCCCGCGCACCCCCGAGGCCCCTGGGCGGTTGTTTGTGTCGCCGCCGCCGCCAGGCCCGCGCCGCCGGAGCCCCGCGGAGCCGCCGCCGCCACTGCCCGGGACGGAGCCCAGGTGAGCGTGGCCGCCCGTTCGCTCCTCGCCGCCGCCGCAACTTTGCCCGGAGGTTCGCGGGCCCTTTGTTCGGCCAAGCCGAGCCGGGGCGGGCGCTGGCCCCGAGCGACCCGCGTGCGGCGCCGGGCCCCCGGCCGGCGGGGTTTGGAGGGGGAGCGGCGGGAAGCGGCCGGGGCCGGGGCGCGTGTGTGCGAGTGTGAGACCGGACTGTGCAGACGGCCGGCGTGCAGCACAGTCAGACGGGAGCGGCGTGGAGGGCTGAGGATGGATGTGCCCGCTCCCCTGTAAAACTCAGGCGGCGGCGAAATTCCGTCCTCTGCACGCAGCCGCCCGCAGGGTTTGCCTTGGCGGTGGCAGGCACGAGCCCGCCGCGTTTCGGCGCAGGAGCTCAGTGTCGTTGTGTGGGGGTCGAGAGAAACCGGGGCGTGCTGCGGGTGGGCGGAGAAGGACCCCTGGGCGCTCTGCGGGTCTGAAATCAGGTGGATTTTCTCTAACGGTGCCGCGGGCTGCGGAGTCATGCGTAAGAGGAAAACGAGCCGAGCCACTTGTGCCCTGTTATCAGATAACGCAACCCGAGCGCCTGGTCGCCACCTCTGCTTTAAGCGATGCCTTCTTCGCACCTTTACCTTGCGGACGAGATTTAACTAGTTGACTGGTAGCTATGAAAATATGCAGATGTGAATGTGTGTGTGTGTTGGGGGGGGGGGGCTTCCTGCGCGTTAGTCTGGCGAAGAAATCACTGGCGTGCGTGTTACACGGAGCTTTGGGGATCGTAGCAAAAATGAAGGCTTGCTGCTCGGATGTGGTGCCGGGAGGTAGGGGCGGAGGAGCGGCTAGATCGTGGCTGCACCTAGTGCCTTCGAAGGCATTTGACGGTGTTGGTGATTCTGCACGTAATTAGTGGAGTTGTCCCCAACCTTTGCCTCCGCCAAACGAAACCTCCATTTAAGTGGTCCGCTCGGTTATTTCTAGGCGTGAACTGCGGATTCTAAACTCAAAATGGTGCTCTGTAGATGTCCAACTTAAGCGTTGTTGAGGATTTGCAAATTGAAGCCTTCTGACTGGGTTAATCCATTGTGTAGCCGAGGTTCGGTTTTTCTCGAGTATCTGGTGTTCACGTTGATGTACTTCGGCCAATACAAGGTAGCCCATTGATGATCGCTGCGAGAGCCTTCTGCATCCCTGCGTGTAATTTGACCCTGTGTAAGGCTTATTTTATGCCAGTTATTGCCTGCAGTTAGAATTGAATAACTATGCGAATGATTTGAGACCCTGGAAACCTGGCTTGAGTGATTTCAGAGGACAGTGGTAGCTGGTTTGAAATGTGTACGGATGCTGACAATTATATTCATAGATCCCAGATTTCCTTCAGTACTGTGTGAGAGAATAAATGACAAAACTTAGCCCCAGGTCAGATGAACTTGGTTGGTAGAGGGCACCTTGAGGAATGTACATTGTTCCAGAACAACAGAGGTGGCAATGGTCTTTGAACGTTTTTCACTGTGGCACCCCTAGGATGCTTTGTTGGGGAAAATAATGCAAAATAAGGTTTTAAAGATGACTCGTTATATTGTCTGAAATAATTTTGTTTGTGTTAATAAAGTAATGATGTGAACAGTTGTAACTTAGTTTACCTATACTGAAAGTTTTCTTTCTACGGAAAGTTTTTAACATTTATTTTCATAAGAATAGACATTCTTGGAATCTGGTTTTCATACAGATTTCTCATGATCTGACAATAGACATAGTCAGGCCATGAGAAATTGATAGCTCGGAAAATGCTAACAGTAAACACAGACACACACACACACACACTCGATTTTATTATAAAGATCTGATTTTAAAAGCCTATTTGTAACTCTTCTGTGCTTCTTGTCCAAAACAAAGACCTTGCTGACCTTACTTCGGTTTTACTTTTTTTTGTTTTTTGAGATGGAGTTTTGCTCTTGTTGCCCAGGCTGGTGGGCAGTGGTGTGATCTCGGCTCACTGCAGCCTCTGCCTCCAGGGTTCAAGCGATTCTTCTGCCTCAGCCTCCCTAGTAGCTGGGATTATAGGTGCCCGCCACCACACCTGGCTAATTTTGTATTTTTAGTAGAGATGGGGTTTCGCCCTGTTGGCCAGGCTGGTCTCAAACTCCTGACCTTAGGTTATCCACCCGCCTCTGCCTCCCAAAGTGCTGGAATTACAGGTGTGAGCCACCTCGCCCGGCCGGTTTTACTTTTAAGGTATGAAATTAAATACAGTTGAAACTGAGACTGTCATAAAGTTTAATCTTAAGAGTTTTATTTTGGATTCTGGCATTTAAATATTCTGTTAGTAATCTGGAGTCTATGTAAATGTTGATTTTAGATACTCATCCTTACAGTGTTTATTGCTTCCCCCCCCCAATAGCATATGTCTTAACACTAACAAAGATTATTTTGTAACAGGTTTACATTTATGTTTAATTGGCCTAGGAACTTTGAAGTAAATCGTTGCCCTTAGAATGCTGATTATAATGAAGGTAGAGTGGAATGAACTGTTTCATTTGACATTCAATGATTTAAAAAATAACTAAGTCATACAGGGGATATATGAAACTAAATTACAGTATTTTTCATCACAACTACCACTGCCTTTTTGTTAAACAGCTGGCTTTCCTGAGATAAATTTTTGCTTTTCCAAATGCTGCCGTTTGGCTTCTAAAACCAAGCCAGAGGAGGAGGTCAGGTCTGGAGTAGGGTAGCCTTTCTCCTTAGTGAAGAGAGCTTTCAGTTTGGAGTAAAATGGAAGACACGGTTCCTGCAGTAGCAGCTGGGAATGGCGTATTTACATCACTCCTCCAACCCCAGGTGAAGGGGATGAGGTCCTGATTGTAACTTAGTCTTGCTTGACCCAGGAGAGTGTTGCTAACTTGACTTTTTTTTAAAAAGACTATGATGAAAGTTATTTGTTGTTTGATTTGAGTATATAGAGTATCTTTTTTATCATAGAAGCTCACTAACCTTTTGAGATTGAAGAACCATTTTAAAGACTATTAGGGGGTGTTTTTGGCCTTCCACAGTAGGAATTAGAGCATTAGATTGCATGCTTATGCTTTGGATGACTTTATCATTCAGTCAGGCTTTTTGCATATCATTGTGCAATGCCTATCATTGTGCAAAGGTGATATTTGAGATTTTATAAGAAAGAAAATTGGCTGTGAACTCTAGATTGTCCCATATACCAAAGTAAAACATATGAGACAATTAAGATTTGGGGATAGAGCAAGCAAAGAGCAGCTGAAGCCTGTGGGGAAAGTTTGAGAAATGGAGAGAAGGAGACAGGGACAGATTTATAGATGTCCTTGGAGCTAGGAGAAGGATAGGTTGAGGGAACAGGAGGCGGAGTCCTGAACAGGCAGAGCAGGAAAGGGTCCTATATAAGCCGGGAAGAACCAGGTAACTTTATTTGTGTCTGTCTGTTTTGTTTCTGTTATCTTTGATTGAAATTGTTTTGGCTTCTTTCTCATGATTTTAAGACAAATGGGTTTTTACCTTTTCTCCAGCTCTATCTCGAAGGGTCTTCAAATATTTTTAGGTGAGAAGTAAGGAAATATTTTGAAGTGTTGGTGGCACAGTCTTTAGTCTCTCTTGCATGATAACTGGTTTCACAGTGAAGGAGACTGGATTTTAGTTGATTAAATTACTTAACATCTTAATTGTTTGAAGATGTCATAGATTTGAATAGGGACAGCAAAACGTCATGTGAGAAGTGGATCATGTTTTGGGGGGAGGGTAGCTTATACAGGTTTTCTTGCTTCCGCCCAGTCTAATTACGACTATCCAAA
>NW_016107351.1:5259404-5264153 GCF_001604975.1 Cebus imitator | reverse complement strand
TGCATTTGAAATGTTTATTTAATGAAAAATAAATTATGTAATTTAAAAAAAACTCCACCTGGGTTATAACAAGGTTTTACATGTTTAAACATGCTGAAAATCCATACCCTTTGTTCCATTTTTAGAGTTTTACTAAAAATGAATTCTTTTCTTAGCCTTAAATATTTTCCGAGAATGAAGAAGCTATTGCAGGGATGGAAAGCTGTTTGTTAGGAATGCATTCCTCCTGTGTAGCCCTCAAAAGACTAGAGAGCTGTGTGCAGAGCTAGACAATCTGGGCATCCAGCCATAAAACATCACTGCTGTAGCACAGATAGTTGTTCGCACTCTCCTGAGCCCTCTGTGGCTGCAAACCACAACAGAAGGAATGGTCTTGGGAAAGCAACACTCACTGTTATTTTGAACTCTTAATATTCTCTGTGTCCCTCTGAGTTCCAGATATGCATTGGGACTTTGGTTCTCTAAAATATAGTAGTGATTAAGGATGCACAATAATATAGCTTCTTAAGTATATGCCTCTTGTAAGCCAGCGGATTTAAATGTTTGCTCTAGGAAATAAGGGGTGTCTAGGAACTAAGAGTTGTCTGTCCCACCATTTTCCTCTTTATTTGCCTCTTTGTTGTGATACTTCTTTTCTGTTGGAGAACTGCTGCCCTAAGACCCATATGATCACTGGGCCATGCACAGTGCAGATGGCCCAAAGAGTCATCCGGAGTCTTCCAGAGATCTTGTGGGATGGATTGGTCTAACATGGCTCAGTTTCCACTTCCTCATGAACCTTTTTGGCATAACAGAATTTTAAATTTTTGCACAAAAATGAAGTAGAGTGACTGGCATCTATTTGTATAAAAACAAATGGTTTACTCTGAAGACGCTGTTTTCCTCCTTCAGACACTTTTAAAAATTAATACTCTGTTGTATTTTTTATAACATCTGTCTCTGAAGGATTGAACTACAAATCTACAGTATCACAATATCAAGTCGAATTATTCTCAGCAGTTGGATAACTGCTCACATATGGAAAGTAAAGGAAGTTGAGTCCTTTACTAATGTGCCGATTGTCTTTTGACGTGGCCAACTAATGCCAGATGCAATTTAGTGCCCAGGTGGTTATTGGGAATATGTGCTTTGATTGATTTTATGTGTGCCTTCTAGCTTATTAAGAATAAGATCTCTCACAGTTAAAATCAAGTGCTTGGTTTGAGCCTGGCAAAGGTATTGTTTACCTTTTTATTCCCAAAGATAATTTCTTTTTATTTATTCTCTTAGGAAGTAGGGGAAACCTAAGTTAAAATAGCAACTGGGAATTAAACTAAGATCTGAAACTGGGAAACGACAATGCAGGCACAGGTATCACCTTTCCAACCATTGTTGCTGTGAGATGATGTGGACAATAATTGTTCAGAAATTACTGTGGGGGAGAGGGAGATGCACAAGTATTTTTTTCTCATACTAATGAAATATGAAATGCAGAGTGAGGGGCCAAGAGTGTAGGGAAGGAATTTAACAGGCTTTGTTCTTCAGGAGGCCATGGCTGATGTCTTAAACAAGGTTTTTTTTAGTAGGGAGGCATAGTAAGGGAAGAAGGTGATGGATTTGTGGGAACAAGTACATTTGGGCCACTGAGGACAGTTGGGAATTGTGAGGTGGGAGTGGATGAGGTTAGAAAGCACCCTCAAGTAACCAGATCTCCATTTACAATTAATCTGAGCATGTATGATGTGCTTATGTGCCAAGGACTTGAGTTTATCTTATTTAATCCTCACAACACTCCTATGAAGTGGTTGCATTTAACATTCCCATTTTACAGATGAGCAAAGGGAGTTATTTCCACAAGATCCTATAGCTTATAGGAGATGAAGCCAGAATTTAAACTCAGATAGTACACTTCAAAGCCCTCACATATGGAAAAAGCTTGGATTATTAATACCTTAATTAGTCTTCTTCTAAGGCTGCCAATATTAACTGACTGTCTTCTGAGCACTTTGGGTGTATGATCTCATTCATTCCTCCTCAGCAGCTTATAAGTTAGGAACTGTGATTATATTCACTTTATAGATGGGGAAGTTGAAAGCTGATGGAAGTTGAATAATTTGCCCAAAAGCAAAGCCTTAATAAATGTGTCTAGGTCCTCAAAAGCCAGAGCCTGAGCTCTTTATCATTCCACTGCGCTGCCTTCTGAAGCCTGAGCCTAGTCACATCATTCCTTCCACAAAACCTTTATGCTTTCTGTGTGCAGCGGCCACAGGGAAGGACATGAACTTCTTTCCACCCTCCCCGAGCTGTCGTATTAGTAATAGTGAGAGAAATTATGGGCACCAGGCAATTTGTTAAAGAGAGAGCAATACATGTTGTGAAGAAAGCCACGCACACATATTGAAAAGTTAACAAAAATCGAAGGTAATATATCATCATATAGCTGTATACTGTATCTCCTCTCATAAAAGGATGCATGTCAAAATATTGGATGCTCTGAGAAGTCCAGGAGCAAAAGAAATATGTTTACCTTTATTTGGCCCAGCATTTCCCAGACTTATGTGGCCATTGGACAGTGTTTTCCCTTCATACCACTTTTTAGTTCAGTGGGACTGACTTTAACAAAGTTAGAAAGGAAGAGTGCTCCATCATCCCCAGAGAGGGCCTGTGGGCTGGCGCGGGTGGGCAAGACTTCCCTTGAAATGAGTTCTGAAAGGCTGGCAGAGTTTGGTTGGCTGAAAGGGATAGTCTACAAGGAGACAAACAGGCAAGCCATGTTTGGGAATATTTTGTAAAGCATGTAACGTAATGACCGAGACACAGTAGGGACGGGATATAGTTATTGACTAGATGAGTGCAGAGGCCTGGCTGTAAATGGAGGTTCTGTGTTGGCAATAAGGTTTAGAAGGGTCTCGGGGGCTAGCAGGTAGAACTTCTGGTTGTTGGCTTCTTAGGAATGGTTGATGTCTGTTGGTGGGCATGACATGAATCGAGCGGTGGATTAGAAACTTCCTTGAGCGGAGATACGGTGTTAAAACTGTGACTGTTGTAGCTGAGTAAGGGGATGCTTACATACTGGTAGGGTCAAACTGAAAAGGTGTTAGGAAGAATCAGCATAATAAAATAATACAGAATGATTGATGTGGGTTGTTGGAAAGAATGAGCTCTAAGAGGCTATGGTACTTACTGCTCTTCCTAGAATGTGCCACAGAGGCTTTAAATTGATAAAGAAGCTAATGTTAAGGTATTTGCTTGGCTGGGCGTGGTGGTTCACGCCTGTAAGGAGGCTGAGGTGGGCAGATCACAAGGTCGGAAGATGGAGACCGTGAAACCCAGTCTCTACTAAAAATACAAAAAATAAGCCGGACGTGGTGACACGCGCCTGTAATCCCAGCTACTCGGGAGGCTGAGGTAGGAGAATCGCTTGAACCTGGGAAGCGGAGGTTGCGGTGAGCAGAGATCGCGCCATTGCACTCCAGCCTGGGGACAAGAGTGATACGCCATCTCAAAAAAAAAAAATAATAAAACAAAACTGAGCCCATGAGGTAGCGCGCGCTACCTGTAAGATGGCCGCCACTACCTTTGTGATCGCCGCCGCCCCGTGTGAGGTGTGATGGCCGCCTCAGGTCAGGTGGAAGGTAAAAATATCACCCATCTGGCCAGGCACGGTGGCTCCCACCTGTAAGCCCAGCACTTTGGGAGGCCGAGGCGGGAGGATCACGAGGTCAGAGGAACGAGATCATCCTGGCTAACACGGTCTCTACTAAAAGTGCAAAAAATTAGCTGGGCGGTGGCACTCGCCTGTAATCCCAGCTACTCGGGAGGCTGAGGTAGGAGAATCGCTTCAACCCGGAAGGAGGAGGTTGCGGTGAGCGGAGATCGCGCACCTGCACTCCAGCCTGGGGACAAGAGTGAAACGTCACAACATAAAAAAAAAAAAAAAAAAAAACCAACAAAGCTGAGCCCACGAGGTCGTGCGCGCGCTGCTCTTCTAAGATGGCTGCCGCTACCGGTGTGATGGTTGCCTCGGGTCAGGTGGAAGGTAAAAAGATTGCCGATTTAGCCGGGTGCAGTGGCTCACGCCTATAATCCCAGCACTTTGGGAGGCCCAGGCGGGCGGATCATCAGGTCGGAAGATCGAGACCATCCTGGCTAACACGGTGAAACCTGGTCTCTACTGAAAGTACCAAAAGCCAGGTGTGGTGGCATGCACCTGTAATCCCTACAGCTACTCAGGAGGCTGAGGTAGGAGAATCGCTTGAGCCCGGGAGGTGGAGGTTGTGGTGAGCCGAAATCGCGCCGTTGCACTCTAGCCTGGGGACAAGAGTGAAACGCCATCTCAAAAAAAAAAAAAAAAATCATGCCCAAATACAGTACCTGACAGAAAATAGATACCCCAGTGATCATCTCTTGAGTAAGCCAAAAAAAAAAAAAAAAAAGCTGAGCCCACGAGGCAGCGCGCTGCTCTTCTAAGATGGCCGGCGCTACCGGTGTGACGGCCGCCTCGGGTTAGGTGGAAGGTAAAAAGATCACAGACCTGACAGGGCGCGGTGGCTCATGCCTATAATCCCAGCGCCTTGGGAGGGGGCAGGTGGATCATGAGGTCGGAAGATTGAGACCATCCGGCTAACACGGTGAAACCCGGTCTCTACTAAAAGCAAAAATTAGCCAGGCGTGATGGCACGCACCTGTAATCCCAGCTACTCGGGAGGCTGAGGTAGGAGAATCGCTTTAACCCGGGAGGTGGAGGTTGTGGTGAGCCGAAATCAGGCC
>NW_016107351.1:5247165-5258483 GCF_001604975.1 Cebus imitator | reverse complement strand
GTCCCAGCTACTCGGGAGGCTGAGGCAGGAGAATTGCTTGAACCCAGGAGGCGGAGGTTGCGGTGAGCCGAGATCGTGCCATTGCACTCCAGCCTGGGTAACAACAGCGAAACTCCGTCTCAAAAAAAAAAAAAAAGAAAAAAGAAAAAGAAAATGCTGAGCCCACCCGCTGCCTCTGCAGCGCACTACTCTTCTAAGATGGCCGCTGCTACTTGTGTGATGGCCATCTCAGGTCAGGTGGAAGGTAAAAAGATCGCCGATCTGGCCTGGAGCGGTGGCTCAAGCCTGTAATCCCAGCGCTTTGGGAGGCCTAGGCGGGCGGATCACGAGGTCGGGAGATCGAGACCATCCTAACTAACACGGTGAAACCCAGTCTCTACTAAAAATACAAAAAATTAGCGGTGCGCGGTGGCACACGCCTGTAATCCCAGCTACTCGGGAGGCTGAGATAGGAGAATCGCTTGAACCCGGGAGGCGCAGGTTGCGGTGAGCCGAGATTAGCCGCCATTGCACTCCAGCCTGGGCAACGGGAGGGAAACTCCATCTCAAAAAAAAAAAAAAGATATTTGGTTAAATACACATAGTACATCCTTTCTAGATGCTGATGGGGAAAGATGACACACAAGACTTTATTGGGTGAAGTTGTGTTCTGCAGCAGAGATTTGACTCACAGCATAAATCTAAGTATGTAATGAGCCATGTAATAATAGTGTTTTTATTATGTTAATTATGGTGAATACTCTCAATGAAATCAGATTTTCTTAGTACCATACCCATTAAAACATTCTTGACATAGATCTTATATAACAGTCCCAGGTATATTGTAAGTTGTGTGGATATGGAATGTTGGTAGAAAAGAAGAGAAAACAAAAAACTTGAATGTTTCAAGGAAACATAAGCTCAAATTATTACATAAATAGAATAGCAACATTAGTAATTATGTTGAAGTTACTAGAATTTTTAAATTTAGATAAACTTTAGAGATTCCTTAAACTTAAGGAATAATAGATTCTTCTCTACTCCTGTAGAGTGGGGAAACTTTAAAGCAGATAAAAATATTTTTTATTTTATCAGTCAGGTGGCGAATGAGGATCTTACCCACTGTTGGACTTTTGTATATATGAAGTATTGCATTTTATTGACTGAACACTGTTATTTATTCTTTCCTATCAACTTTAGACTTCAAATTTGAGCATAGTTTCTTGCAGATTAATGCTTTGCAAAAAACCTTCAGTATGGTGATAATTTCTTTAGATTCTAATTACTTATTAACAGGGATAATAACATGTTTATTTTAGTAATCCCATCATCTATAGTATTTTGAAGATATTTAGATATCAATTTTTAAGTCATCTGTTTCTTCAGAGATACTGATAAGTTATGGGGGAAGAGACAGGATTGATAATTTGAACACTTTTCTTCGGTTTTTGGTCTTTCTGGATAATGACCAACTGTGTTTTCAACTAGTCAGCCCAGTATGTGGGACTGTATCTGCAGATTTGGGGGGAGTTGGGAGGGTAACAGGTGAGGAACAGTCATCATAGGGCTCCCTGCACTGCTGTTTTCTGTAGGATACCTGTAGCAATGGCCAGTTCCTTTTCCTGAGGCCCCTGGGCCCTGCCAGTAAGTGCCACTGACCAAATAATGAAAAACAATGTGACATTTTTTATGGACATTAAAATTGTAAGTGTGGTAGATCAATTACAGAATAATTTCTGGCTTGTCTTTCACAGATTTGATGATGGTCTTTAGATACTAGCCCATTGGAAAAGTAAGTAATAAGATTAATGAGATTATTCTGGCCAAGCCAGAATATCTGGTTAGCATATAGCCTGGATAGACTTATATTCTGTCCTCCTTTAGGGAACACTCTCTGGAAATAAGATTCTTTAAAAGAGATTGTCAGTATTCTTTTTCTTGAGATGAGTTTATGTTTACTCATGATTTCAGTACTCCTTTAAAGGTTACTTTATAAAAATTTTAGATGTAGTTGTTTAAATAGCTTATACATATGCCTGTTTAACTTTGGAGGGCAGAATGTTGATTAGGTAGATCTTAAGGCTTAAGAAAATAGTTTATTCTTTTTAAATTGTGATTTTCCAACTAAATCTGAACTTAGTGAACATCAATATCAGAATTCAGCCTTTAGGAACACTCACAAAAGTTCTCATTAGTTTTCTCTTGCTTTTTATTTGTCTTTCCCACAACCTTTCCCCCCTTTTCTTCCACTTGCCCTCCTGAAACTTTGCACTCCAGAGTTGGGAGTGGAGAGAGGCCTGGGTGAACACAGCGCTCTTTCATTCTGTGTGGTGTTGTGTTGCTAAGCCTGTTAGTGTGGAGATACCAGTCCACAGCTGGTGAAAGGATTCCAAACTTCATAGTAGCTGTAGTTTATCTTGTGCTTATGTGCCAATATAAATAATATATTAAGCTTAATGTGCTTAATATATTATTTCATTTATTCTCCTTAATAGAGGAGGACGCTGAGGCACTCTGAAGAAGCCAGGCCACCTGATTCAAGTGGCTTTGCTCCTCACTGCTCTATTGTAGTACCTCATTCAGACTGGCTGAGGTAGTATAATTTTATTTATCTTTAAAAATCTAAGAGATCTTAGGGACCTCAGAATTGGTCTATGGCATCTGACCTATAAAGAGAAAACTAACCTTTATGTGTTAATAAGAATTGTTCTTTATATTTGAAAAGCCTAATGTTCTTTTCTCCCTGATCTAACTGTCATCTAGAATGCAGTGTAGGAAGGAGTGTGTCTGGGAGACAAGCAGAGATCTCACGGATTCCTCTATTTTTCCTGCCATAGCAGCAGATTTTCCTTGGAGCACTATTTGAAAATTAGCATTACTGAAAAAATTAAGCCCATTTAAAGGGATTCTAGTTTTGATCTAAATTATAAAAGATGGGAAGACATTTTTTTTTTTAAAGAGTGTCACCTTGAAATTAGAATGCTTTAGTTAATGGGGTAAGCTAGAAGTAAGCTGCCTTTGATAACTCACGTAAGAGCTGCATATGAATGGATGATAACTGTCTTTTTTCCATTTAATTCAACTACTTCCTATTCAATCTCAAATCTCAGTTGGAAAGCAATTTCCCTCACTTGACCTATTTTTCTTCTGCATTATATCTTTCCTGTGGTTCTTCAACACAAAAAGTTTAAAGGAATGGAGTGTTGTAAATCCTTAAAGACTTGTAAGGAGATTGAGACACCTGGTTTGGGATAAGCATATTTCATTATCTGGCTTTCTAGTTGGAAGGGTAACAATTTTACTTCTTTATGTTTTGTATTGTTTTGTTTCTTGGTTCTTTTTGAGACAGGTTCTCACTCTGTTGCCTAGGCTGGAATGCAGTGGTACAGTCATAGCTCATTGCAGCCTCAGCCTCACAGACTCAAGCAGTCCTCCCACCTCAGCCTCCTGAGTAGCCGGGACCACAGGCGTGCACCATCATGCCTGGCTAATTAAAAAAAAATTTTTTTGTAAAGACAAGGTCTTTCTTTGTTGCTGGGATTGCAGGTGTGAGCCACCTCACCTGGCTGCGTCTTTGATATCACAATTTTCAGGAGAGATATATGTTAAATGACTGAGATTGGTATAGAGGCATATGGGTATAGACCAAGCTTGTCCAGTCTGTGGCCCAGGATAGCTTTGAATGCAGCCCAACACAAATTCATAAACTTTCTTAAAATATGAGGGGTGTGTGTGTGAGTGTGGTTTTTTTTGTTTGTTTTTTGGGGTTTTTTTTATTTTGCTCATCAACTATCGGTAATGTTAGCATATTTTATGTATGGCCCAAGACAATTCTTCTTCCATTGTGGCCCAGGGAAGCCAAAAGATTGGACATCTCTGGTATAGACAAAAGTAGGTAGTCAGCCAGCCTGGGCAACAAAGCAAGACCCTTATCTTTTAAAACATGAAAAAATTAGCTGAGCATGGTGGCACATACCTGTAGTCCTAGCTACTCAGGAGGCTCAGGTGGGAGGATCACCTGAGCTCTGGAGTTCAAGGTTACAATGAGCTGTGATCCTGCCACTACACTTCAGCATGGGTGATGGTGAGACCTTGTTTCAAAAAAAAAAAAAAAAAAAAGGAAAAGTAGATGTGGGGTATAAAATTTTTGTTTTAGTAACATGGGCAATTTAAAGATGTTATAATTTTAGTAAACATATGAAATAAGCCTCACATAGCCATATTGTAAAATGTTTATTGATGTGAGACCTAGGTCTCTTGAATTTGTTCCCTGAATTAATCTATTAGTGGTATCATTAACACACCCATTAGTTACAGGTGTCTTGTGATAACATTTATTTCACACCTTAGATGATAGAGTGCTTGAATTGGTTTCTGTCTTTGCTTGATCAAATTCTAAATTTCCTAAAATAGCTAACATCAAACCAGTCTCGTTTATGAAGCCTTCTCTGACTTCACTCATGGTAAACTTTCTCTTCTTTATTCACTCCTTTGGTCATCTCATTCAGTCCCGTGACATTAAATACCACATATACACTGAAGACACCAGCCTAGACTGCTCCCCAGATTCTCAGTATTTGCATATCCAGTTGCCTGCTGCCCTTCTCCCTATGGCTATTTAATGGGCGTTCAGAACTGCACTCTTGTTCTTGCCCCATACCTGCTCTGCTTGCATTCCTTCCCACATACTGAAAAGCACTGCCATCCTTCCAGTTGCTCCTCTCAAAAACTCTGGATTCCCCATTGACTTCCCTCTTTCACTCTGTATATGGGCCATCAGAAATTAAGAGGCTTCTAAATAACACATAGGTTAAAGAACAACTCACAAGGGAAAATTAGAAGATATTTTTGTGATGCAACCAGACTGTACTAGGAGAGAAATATATAGCTTTAAATATATTAAATATAAGAAAAGTAGATTTCAAATCAGTCACTTAAGCTTCCATCTTATGAATCTAGAGACAACAAGCTAAACCTATGGCAAGCAAAAAAAAAAAAAGCAAAAATTAGAGATTAGAATGGAAACCAAGGAAATATATACATAAAAACAATAAAGAAGATCAGTAAAAACCAGAAGCTGGATAATTGCAAAAATCAACAAAATTGACAAGCCCATCGCTAGACTGACCAAGAACAAACCAGAGAAAACACAGGTTACCAAAATCAAGAATGAAAGATGGGGCCAGGCTCGGTGGCTTACGCCTGTAATTCCAGCACTTTGGGAGGCCAAGGCAAGCGGATCACCTGAAGTCAGGAGTTCAAGACCAGCTTGGCCAACGTGGTGAAACCTCATCTCTACAAAAATACAAAAATTAGCCGGGCATGATGGCAGATGCCTGTAATCCCAGCTACTCAGGAGGCTCAGGTGAGAGAATCACTTGAACCCAGGACGTAGAGGTTGCAGTGAGCCAGGATTGTGCCACTTCACTCCAGCCTGGGCTATAGAGCAAGGCTCCGTCTCAAAAAGAATGAGAGGGGACATGGCTGCTGATTTTACAGCAATTGAAATAAGTACTATAAACAACTATGCCAACAAATTAGATGATTTGGATGAAAGTACAAATTCCTAGAAATAGACAAATTAACAAAATTGATACAGGACAAATGGAAAATTTGAATGTACATAAAGCAAGAAATTGGATTAGTAATTTAAAATCTTCTCACAAAGAAAATCCAGGTTATTTTGTCTTCACTGGTGAATTCTGTCAAATGTAGAAAGAACTAATACCAAGGCTTCACAAATATTTCCAGAAATTAAAAGAGAAAGGTACATTTACCAACTGATCCAGTGAAGTCAATGTTAACATGATACCAGATCCAATGACATCATAAAACAAAAACACAATAAACTACAGTCCCAGGGCCGGGTGAGGTGGCTCACCCCTATAATCCCAGCACTTTGGGAGACCGAGGCAGGCACAGCATGAGGTCAGATCAAGAACATCCTGGCTAACATGGTGAAACCCCATCTCACTAAAATACAAAAAATTAGCCATGGTGGCACACACCTGTAGTCCCTGGTATTCAGGAGGCTAAGGCAAGAGAATCGCTTGAACCCGGGAAGTGGAGGTTGCAGTGAGCCAAGATCACACCACTACATTCCAGCCTGGGTGACAGAGCAAGACTCCATCTCAAAAAATAAATAAACAAACTACAGCCCCATATTCCGTAGACACAAAAATCTTCAATAAAATACAGTTTTAGGAAGCCAGGTCCAGCATATAATAAAAAGGATTGTACAGCATGACCCCTACTGTGATTTATTTCAGGACCTCAAGATTGAGTTAACATCCTAAAGTAAATTAATGTACTACACCGTATTAATAGATGGAGAACAAAACCACATGATCATCTCAGTAAATGCAGAAAAAGCATTTGACAAAATCTAGCATTCTTTCATAATAAAAATTCTCAGCAAGGGCCAGGTGCGGTGGCTCAAGCCTGTAATGCCAGCACTTTGG
Source organism: Cebus imitator (assembly GCF_001604975.1). Taxonomy (NCBI): domain Eukaryota; kingdom Metazoa; phylum Chordata; class Mammalia; order Primates; family Cebidae; genus Cebus; species Cebus imitator. Next base: position 5,252,043 of record NW_016107351.1, on the reverse strand, counting down.
GAGGCCGAGGCGGGTGGATCACGAGGTCAAGAGATCGAGACCATCCTGGTCAACATGGTGAAACCCCGTCTCTACTAAAAATACAAAAATTAGCTGGGCATGGTGGCACGTGCCTGTAATCCCAGCTACTCAGGAGGCTGAGGCAGGAGAATTGCCTGAACCCAGGAGGTGGAGGTTGCGGTGAGCCGAGATCGCACCATTGCACTCCAGCGTGGGTAACAAGGGCGAAACTCCGTCTCAAAAAAAAAAAAAAAAAAAAATTCTCAGCAAATTAAGTATAAAAGTGCTGCTTAAACTTGATAAAAAGGGCGTATATAAAAAACCATATAAAACACGGTAACATCATACAGAAGAGGGAATGACTGAATGCTTTCTCTCCAAAATCGGGGCGGGGGGGTATGGGGAGGAAACCAAGACTATCAGTTCACTTCCATTCAGCATTGATCTAGAGCTTCTAGCCTGTACAGTCAGGTAAGAGAAAGTAATAAAAGGTACCTGGATTAGAAAGGAAGAGGTAAAACTGCCCTCATCCATAGGTGACACAATCCTGTGTATAGAAAATCCTTAGGAATCCACAGGAAAGATTACTTAAACTAGTAAATCAGTTTAGTAAGGTTACAGCTTACAAGACCAATATTTGAAAATCATTTGTGTTTCTTGATACTAACAGTAAACAATTTGAAAATGAAACTAAGAAAACTCATTCATTATAACATCAAAAGCAACTAAATCCTGGAGAATAAATTTACAAAAGAAGTGAAGATGTTTTACACTGAAACTGCAGAAACATTGCTGAGAGAAATCAAAGAGGATCCAAATAATTGGAGAGACATTCCGTGTTGATGTATGGGAAATCACAATACTGTTAACATGGCACTCTCCCTAAATTGATCTGTAGATTTGATGCATTCCTATCAAAATCCCAGAAGCCTTTTTTTTTTTTTCATTTTTGCAAATTGACAGGCCGATTCTAAAATTTATGCAGAAATGCGGAAAGATCTGGAGAGAGAGACAAAGTGAAAAGATAGAGAGAAAGCATTTGCCAGGTTTGGTGCTAGGACTGAAAAGCTGAACAGAAAGCTGAGGTTGAGCAGCTAAGTAGAGTTTTCAGTAGACTTCGGAGGCTGGGGTCATAAAAACTGGAGTTCAGAGATGACAGACCCGGGTAAATATCACAGGCTTTTGGTTGGAACCACTCCCCTTACCCCTTAAAAACCTCAACTTTCTACCCTGCAGGTATGGTGAACCTAAAAATTTTTCTGAAATCCAGTTCTCACAAAAACAAAAACTTTGTTTTGAATTGGCTGAAATAGATTAAAGTGATTCACCCCTGCTCTTAAATGCTTGTTAGAAGCATAACTAAATCCTCTTTAAAGGAAGGTAACATTCACAGCCTCAGCTCATCTCCACAATTTTTTTACATGCAAGATTAACATTCAGTCAAAAACTAGACATAAAAAGACAGGCAATAAGGTTACCCATGGGAGATCTGGATATTAGGGTTATCAGACATAGACCTTAAGGTAATGTCGATAAATGTGTTTAGTAAATTAAGTGACAAATGGAGGATTTCAGAAAAAAAAAACTGGACAAAAAATTTAAATGGAAATTCTGGAATTGAAAAGTGCAATTTAGGATGACTGTAGTTTACAATAATATATTGTATATTTTAAAAAAGCTAGAAGAGATGAATTTGAATGTTTTTAACGTAAAACACATATTTAAGGTGATGGATATCCCAGTTACACTGATTTGATCCTTACACATTTATATGAATGTACTAAATGATCATAAGTACCCTGAAAATATGTATATCTTACATATCAATTAAAAATATTTTTTAAAAGTACAGTAACTCAAATTTTAGAAATTAAACAGGATGGTTTAATAGTATTTTCAGCTGAAGAAAAAATTAGTAAACTAGAATATAGATCAGAAGACAATGTCCATGCCAAAGCACAGAGAGACAAAAGGATGGAAAACGAAAAGAAAGAAAAGAGGAAAAATTACTAAAAGAAGATCTTAAAATCAGCCAAGGGAGGAAAAAGATACATTACCTTCACAGGAGCAACAATAAAGACTGACAGTCTACTTTGCAGAAGAAATGGAAATCAAAATACAGTAGAACGATATCTTCAAAGTGTTAGAAGAAAATAACTGCCAACCATGCGGGGCACAGTGCCTCACGCCTGTAATCCCAGCAATTTGGGAGGCTGAGGCAGGCAGATCACCTGAGGTCAGGAGTTCAAGACCAGCCTGGCCAACGTGGTGAAACCCCATCTCTACTAAAAATACAAAAATTAACTGGGTGTGGTGGTATGTGCCTGTAGTCCCAACTATTTGGGAGGCTTAGGCAGAAGAATCGCTTGAACCCAGAAGGTGGAGGTTGCAGTGAGCCAAGATTGTGTCACTGCACTCAGCCTGCGTGACAGAGCGAGACCCTGTCTCAAAAGAGAGAGAGAGAGAAAATGACTGCCAACCTAGAAATCTATATGAAGCAAAAATATCTTTCAAAAATGCAGTGAGAATATAGACATTTTCAGACAGACAAAAACATGAGAGAGTTCATCACCAGCAGATCCACATTAGAGGAACTATAAAGGTCTTTAGGTAAAAGGAAAATTATCCCAGCAGAAAGCATGGAGATTCAGGAGGGAGTGAAGAGCACTGGAAAGGATAGATAGATGAATATATCTAAAGTAATGTGAACTGTGTAAAACAGTAAAGATAGGTGCAGCAAAACACCATGGCACATGTTTATTTGTGTAACAGACCCTGCACATCCTGCACATGTACCTGGAATTTAAATTTTTTAAAGTAAAAATAATAAATGGCAACAGCAGCACAGAAAGCTGGAAGAGAATTCTGATGGGGGAAAAGACAAGTTACTTTTCCTCGGTTCTCATTCTGTGACAGTGATCACCATCACAGAGGACTTCTTTGACCAAATGTATGGATTTCTTCCCACATGCCAAGCAAGCAGTCATTTCTGCATTGGACACCAGCTGGGTCTTTCTCAGCACAGAAGACTTCTGTGACCAAATGTGTGAGGGTTTCTTCCCACGCATTAAACAAGCAAACAGTTCTGTGGACATCAGATGGGTACCCTCCAATTCCATTTTAACATTATCTACCTGGAAGTAACTCAGATCCCACAGGTTGAAGACTCAGTCTCCAAGACTGTCCCTCCTTGAGATACCGTTTGCAAGTCTGGGGCTCCAGAACTTCAGACCCACTAGCTTCAAGTTGGGGTTCCCACCAGCCCTCTTTAGGTTCAGTTAATTTACTAGAGCGGCTCACAGAACTCAGGGAAACAATTACGTTTACCAGATTATTACAAAGGATGTTAAGAAGGAAACAGATGAAGAAATGCCTAGGACAAGGTATTGGGGGTTGGGTGCTTCCATGCTTTCTCTGGGTGCACCGCCCTCCTGGAATCTCTATTTGCTCCGGTATTTGGAAGCTCTCTAAACCCAATCCTTTTGGGTTTTTGTTTTGGGAGACAGAGTCTCTATTGCCTAGGCTGGAGTGCAGTGGTGCAGTTAAAGCTCACTGCAGCCTTAACCTCCTGGGCTCAAGTCATCTTCCCACCTCAGCCTCCTGAGTGGATGGGACTACATGCACGTACCACCATGCTAGGCTAATTTTTTAAAAAAATTTTTGTAGAGGTGCGGGTCCTACTGTGTTGGCCAAACTAGTCCCACCTTGCCTCCCAAAGTGCTGGGATTACACTTTGGGAGCCACTGCTCCTAGTCCCTTTTGGGTTTTTATGAGAACTTCATTATGTGAAGGCATCATTGATTAAGCTATTGGCCATTGGTGATCAATTTAACCTTCAGCCCCTTTCCCCCTCCCTTGAGATTGGGTGATAGGGCTGAAAGTCCAACCTTCTAATCCTGCCTTCTTGTTTATGGTGACCAGCCCCCATCCTCAAGCTACCAAGAGACTGCCAGCTATCAATCAACTCATTAGCACACAAAAAGACTTGACTTTAGAGTCTCTGAGGATTTTAGGAGTTATATGCCATGAGGCAGTGTCAAAGACCAAATATATATTTCACAATATTACAAGGATAAATATAGTTTAAATGTCCTGAGGTCTTTGTAATTTATATGAGACTAATGAGTCAGAGATATATAATATCTAAGGTAGTCTTTCTCAATCACATTTGGTGAGAGAATCACATCTTAATGTTCAAAGACAGCAAACTTCAACCTCTGGGTCAAATCTAGCCTGCCAGCTATTTTAGTAAATAATGTTTTATTGGTTGCAATACAGCCAGTCCCGTTAGTTTGTATGTTGTCTATGGCTGCATTCATGCTACACCATCAGAATTGAGTAGCTGCTACAGAGACATTGTGATCCACAAAGCTTAAATTTGTTGTCTAGCCCTTGATAGAAGAGATTTGACAACCCCTGGGTGTTGTGGACTGAGTGTATGTGTTCCCCAAATATTTGTATGTTGAAATTCTAACCTCAAGCGTGATGGTATTAGGAAGTGGGGCAAGTCACTCAGAATATTTTCTGCAGGACATAATTCTTTTGTAGACCTTGAGAAAAGTTACCCTAGAATCATCACTAAAAGGATAGAAAGATAATTTATAGCTACCAAGCTAATAGGAGAGAGGAAATAGAATAATAAAAACCACTTATTGCGCACAAAAAGACAAGAGAAAAAAGAAACAATAGAATAGGAGAGACAAGGCCAGGCACTGTGGCTCACGCCTGTAATCCCAGCACTTTGGGAGGCTGAGACAGGCAGATCACCTGAGGTCAGGAGTTCAAGACCAGCCTGACCAGCATGATGAAATCCTATCTCTACTAAAAATATAAAAATTAGCTGGGCGTGGTGACACATGCTTGTAGTCCCAGCTACTC
>NW_016107351.1:5242966-5244920 GCF_001604975.1 Cebus imitator | reverse complement strand
AAAAAAAAAAAAAAAAAAAGAAGTGGGAGGGTATCCCCCCATCTGCGCACTTCCAATGTGCGTGCTTTTGGTGCAGCAGTCAGCAGGCTGGCATAGGAGAGCCTGGCAGTGCTCACCTCAGTGGTGCTTATGAAGCAGCCTCAACCTACCTGTACCCTCAAGGAAGTTTCTCTGCCTTCCAGTAGGGCCCTCCTGTGGACCACCTCTTCCCTGTTCCATCTTCTAGGTCTTTGTGCTACTCTCTGGCTATGTGTTCTGTGGCAGCCACATCCTCTCCAGTCCTGCATGGAGGGATCTTCTTCTGAGTTCTTAGACTCTTTCTTATTCTCTCTCTCTCTCTTTCTCTCTCTCACACACACACACACACACACCCCTTTAGCTTGGAGCTATTATAGTAAGTATCCGCTTTCTGCATTTGCTCCCTCTGGACCCCATAAGGAACTATTTTTACCCCACTTAAAACATAACCACCTTTTACTAGTTAACACGTCTTCATATTATCGCCATCCTGTTCAAGTTATTGGTATGGTTTCTGGCCCCTGACTACTCCCTACTGCTAAGACTTGCTAGCAACATTGCATTTAATCTTTAACATTGCTGTCTAAAGATAGGCCGGTTAAATAAGACACGTGTATTCATTTTCTGTTTTTACATACTTAAAATGTGTATAGTATGTAAACTTAGAGGTTTAAAGCATGATTATTTTTTTTTTCCACACGAAAGTTTTTAGATTATTAAGCTTCTCGTGAAAAATCCACGACGGCCATAGATAACATCATTGCAGCACCTTTACTCCTTTGGCTGCGATCCAATCTCCAGCTCACTTTTTGCCAGCACCAACATTGGCCTTTGCAGTCCCCCTGACTTTCTTCATTCTGTTCTTGCGTTCCTTTCGTTGCTTTCTTGAGGTCTTTTTCTTCTCATGCAGGCCATGTCTTGCAAGTCTATGTTTGGTTTCATTTTTCTTTGCATAATCCAGGGAGTCATAAATCATGCCAAGCCAGTTGTCTTGCCACCACCGAGATGAGTTCTGAATCCAAATACAAAGATGACATCCGGTGTGGTCTTGTACATTTTGGCTGGTTTTTCCCGAATTTCTGTCTTAGGCATTGTTGCCTTCCTGGGGTGAAAGACATCAATGACCATTTGTTTCCTCTGAAGCAGTCGGTTGGTCATGAACTTTCTAGTGCGGATAGTTACTGTGTCGTTCATGATGGCGGCCTATCCTTAGATAGCGGGAGAGTAAAAGAGCGATTATTGTTACTTCATAGTCCTGTAGGCCAGAAATCTAGCATGGCATGCCTGGGTCTTTGCTTATGATAACACAAGGCCAAGGTCAAGGTGTTAGCCAGGCTAAATTTCCATGTGGATCCTCTGGGGAAGAATTGGTGTTCAAGCTTTCTTGTTGCTGATAGAATTCAGCTCCTTTTGGTTATAGGACTGAGCTCCTTGTTTCCTTGCTAGCTGTCAGAGTTGTTCTTAATTCCTAGGCCACCCATGTTCCTTGCGTTGTAGCCTCCATTTTTAAAAGAGCAACTGTTGAATCTGTCTCATACTTTGAACTTCTGACATCATTAAAGGGTTAATGTGATTGGGTCAGGCCCACTTGGATAGTCTTTCTTAAGGTCAACTGATTAGGGATTTGAATTACATCTGCAGAGTCCCTGCAAATGGTACCCACATTCGTGTTGATTGAATAACTAGGGGAAGGTATGTGTACCCCAGGGGCCAGGAATCTTTGGGGTAATCTTAGAATTCTGACTACCAGCCGGGCGCGGTGGCTCAAGCCTGTAATCCCAGCACTTTGGGAGGCCGAGGCGGGTGGATCACGAGGTCAAGAGATCGCGACCATCCTGGTCAACATGGTGAAACCCCGTCTCTACTAAAAATACAAAAAATCAGCTGGGCATGGTGGCACATGCCTGTAGTCCCGGCTACTCGGGAGGCTGAGGCA
>NW_016107351.1:5174097-5241871 GCF_001604975.1 Cebus imitator | reverse complement strand
GATCATTTAGTCCTGGTGTACTAAATGACTCCCAGGCACTGATAGTTAAAGAAAAAAAAAGGTAGATCCTAGTGTCTACCACACACCGAAATAAACCTTAAATAAATCTGTATAATAGAAAAAATTCTAAGAAATCTAGAAACTAAAAATAGCCAATTTGAATAATTTCTATACATAGAAGCAAAATCTCGTGAAAATCTTTTGTAGAATTTGATTGGCATTTCAAACTTGTGAATGCCAAAAATAAAAGGCAAACAAAAACTGGGGAAAATGTTTACAGCAACATGATTAAAGGTTAATCCATTTAACATGTAAAAACTTGATAAATTTATTGTGAAAAATCCCACTAAAAACTGAACAGATGGGCCAAGATATATAGACAGGCAGTGTACAGAAAATGAAATTCATGTGGGTTGACAAATATGGGGAAATATGTTCATTAATAATCAAAGAATTGTAAAGTAAGGCCATTGAAATACTCTTATCAGATTAGCAAGGATTAAAAATTATAATACTCAGTACTTATGAGAGCATTGTAAAATAAGCACACTTGTATTCAGCTAATAAAACTACAGATTATTAAAATGCTTTTGGAAGCAGTTTGGTAATGAAACCCTTAATTATACCCTTTTGTTTTAGGAAGAAAAATCTTTCTTAAGACAATAATCACAAATACAGAACAAACTGAAATAATCACCAATACAGAACAAATACAAACAAAGGGGATTAGTGATAAAAACAGTGTAAAATGGGAACACCTAAATAAACAGTTGGGGGAATTAAGTAAATTATGGTCCATCAACACAAAATATTTTCTTGTCATTACAAATTATATTTGTGGAGGTTTTGTTTGTTTGGGGTTTTATTTGGTTGGTTGGTGTTTTTTTTTGAGACAGAGTCTCACTCTGTTGCCCAGGCTAGACTGCAGTGTTGTGATCTTAGCTAACTGCAACCTCCGCCTCCTGGATTCAAGTGATTCTCCTGCCTCAGTCTCCCAAGTAGCTGGGATTACAGGCACACACCACCATGCCCAGCTAATTTTTGTATTTTTAGTAGAGATGGGTTTTCACCATGTTGGTCAGGCCAGTCTCAAACTCCTGACCTCAAGTGGTCGACCTGCCTCAGCCTCCCAATGTGGTGGGGTTACAGGCGTGAGCCACTGCACCCAGCCCCAAGATAAGCATTTATAAGAGTGTAAATTAAGTTGGTGGTCAACTGTGTACCAGCCGTACTGTGCTAATTAGAAACATGTATCAGCTATAGCCAGGCTCAGTGGCTCATGCCTATAATTCCAGCATTTTGGGAGGCCAAGGCAGGAGGATTGCTTTAAGCCAGGAGTTTAAGACCAGCCTGGGCAACAGAGCGAGACTCCGTCTCAAAAAAAAAAAAATTAGACCCCTGTCTCTACAAAAAAATTAAACTATAAAACTTAGCTGTGTGTGGCGGTGTTGCACCTGTAGTCCCAGCTACTCAGGAGGCTGAGGTGGGAGAATCACTTCAGCCCAGGAGGTCGAGTGAGCTATGATATGGTAGCACCACTGCACTGTATGTAGCCTGGGTGGCAGAGTGAGATCCTGTCTCTTTACACACACACACACACATTTTCCAGCTGTTCCCACGGAAAATTGTTCCTGTGCTTTAATGATTCCCCTGTTAAAAATTCACAGCTTGCATTTTTTTGTTTTAGCTGACCATAGTTAGGATCCACAGAAGTTTGGTTATAATGAGCATTTTTACCACCAGGGGCTACTATTTGTATTTCAAACAGTTTTTCAAATTTTAACACTGCTTCAGTGGAATTTGAAACTGTGCGGTTGTTTCTTTCAGTGTTGAACATCATTCATTGGGTGATGAATTTTAAATTCTATTTTATTGTACATGTGTCTAGAAATGAAGAAGTTAGTGGGGAAAATAACATTAACGTTCAAGGAGACTTTTTATACTTTAACCTGAGAGATGCAAGGGTATATAGATTTTAAATGGGAGAGTCACATTCTGGATCATCTTCATTTCAAGTAGTTGTGTTGACTGTAGCTTTCTAAAATGAAAACTCCATGAAAACAGGGACCTAGAACATCATGTGGCACGTATAGTACACTCTTCATAAATATGTATTGAATGAAAGATTGAACTTTCACCTGGCAGAAGTATTTACAACTAGAAGTCATGAGTATGTAGACCTCAGAGCATCTGAATTTCTTGAAATTTGTGTCACTTAACAAAATGTCACTTTATTGTCTTAAAGTGGCAGGTCTGAAGAAAGGAGGGACCAGCCCCTTCACCTTTGGAGGGGATGGACTTGTGTTTAGGAGTGTCATGTGATTAGAGTTGGGCATGATGGCATTTAGTGGGTAGGAGCCAGAGATCCTAGGTATTCTGTGCCTGGACCTACTCCCATGCAAGAAAGACTGTTACTGCACCTGTTATGACTTCCGAATGTTCCTATGGATATTATGTAGGTGAAAAATTTATTGAAGCTCAGAACCTGTTTTACATGTTTAAAATTGTTTGTACTGTTGTAATATATGCTGAGTTTCTGGAAACTCAGGAAAGCAACTGTCATATACATTCAGGGAAGATTGTCCCTTGTCTGGGACTTGCTTAGTAGTTAACTCATTTTGGAAAATTTTCACCTGCTAATTAGTGCCAGTCATGGAATTTGAGTTGCAATGCCAATTTTATTGTCTTCTTAGTACTTATGAAATTACTTAGGAAAAACTGAAATTACTTTATTTACCTGTGTTTTTATTTGTTTACCCACTAACTGTAAGCTCTTCATAATAGAGATCTTACATATCTTGTCACTGGATATCCTTACACCTAAAATCAAGTCTGGCACATTGTGTGGCCAGTTATTAATAAATGTTGTGCAAATAATGGACAGATGTTTGAATGAGTGAATCATCCCCTTGGGCCTGATCTTTAAATGCTGTTGTTTCTAAGCCCCCATCCCCCATCCCAAGCCCTCTTTTCTGTTTACTCTGAAACTCCCTTCCTACCTGATCTCAGCTATAATCCTCGCTTTGATTTATATTTCTGCACTGACATCTCCTGAAATTTTTCTACAGTCTGGATCTTCCCTCTGAACTCTGGAGCTTTACATTTAGCTTCCTTCCCTAGTTTAATGTCTCAAGCACCTCAAACTCGGCGTGTCATTCTCCAGTGTTTATCTTCGTGAACGGTGCCACCATACACTTCGTCACACTGGTGAGAAGCCTAGGGATTGTTCTTGACACCCCCCTCTCCCTATGCACATATCCAATTCATCACCAAGTTCTGTTCATTTTATCTCTTAAATAGTGTTCAAACCCTGTTGCGCATCCCCAGATCTAAACTACTGAGTCTACACTCTTATGCTGACTGCAGTAGCCTACGCACTGGTTTCCACCAGTCCACTCTTACCTTGAAATCCATTCCACATAGGCGCCAGAATGATCTCAAATAATTGATGTTATTCCATTGCTTAAAGTTCTTCACTGGCTTCTCATTTATCTTCTATGAAGATAAAGACAAAAAAATTTAGCCTTAGTCCACCCCACCAGACTGGGTCTAGCCATTTCTTTCATTGCCCTGCAGCCTTTAGGCCCCCACATCGTCTTGCCATTTCTCCAGCATCCCATGTGCCTTCCCACTGTAGAGCTTCATGCTTGTTGTCCTCTGCTGTGCCACCAGGTCTTCTTCAGAACTTATCTCAGTTTCGTAAGAAATCCTCTGTGACCTCCTGACCAGCCAGAATCCTTCCTCTCAAGTGCTCTCATAGCACCCTGCACTTCTTATTAGCATGCTATAATGAATGTATTGTGAAGGGAATCGTCTGTCTTTCCCACAGAGTTAAGGTTTTTTTAATTCATGAAGTGTAGATACGGCCCCAGTATAATGTTTATCTATATTATCACCATAATGAATGGCCTACTAGCACCTATAACAATTTGTCTTCCATTACCTAATTGGTTTTTATTCAGTAATTTCAGAGTCAATCAGTTTGATTTGTTACTTCAGGGGCATACTGTATTGCATTTGTTCTAAGAAGCACATTTTTTCCATTCTGAACATCTCTGAAATTGACATGCATCTTACAGACAATGGCATGTATGTCATGATATAATTGGCAGCATTTTTCTTTCTTAGTGATGCATAAAATAATGGTGCATCTTATATTTGAAGGTATCTTAGATTAGGTATAAAATTTGGCATTTTATAACAAATTCTTTCTTTAAGGGTTACCAGGAATGTATGTTGCTGGTTATTCTGTGGAAGTATTAATAGGATTTTTCTGTAGCTATAGCAGGTAACTGATGACATGTTGATCCCTTGAAGTTGTTTCTGGCTAAAATCATTTTTGTCATATTCCTGTAGAGTCGAATCTCAAGGGTTTGCTTTATGTATTGTTTGTTCATGTAACACACAAACTGAAATTTGTATGTATATCTGGGGTTTTTTTAGAAAAATTATTTTTTAATCTATGTGTAAAGGTGGGCAGGCCATCTATTGGTTCCAGACATGGTTAACTAAATCCCTGAATGCGTTCTCCTCATCTGCCTTTTGAAAGAAGTTTTAGTTGGGTACATCTTGGGACATTTTCCCCAGCGTTCCTCGTGTCTAGATAGGGGCAAGTTCTGGTCACTTGCATATGAACAGAAATAATACATAAACTTCCAGGGCATGAACCAAAAAGTAAGTAATTTGCTCTTCAGTGCCTCTTTTCCTTCCTCTAATGAATAAAACAAACTTGGAACAAAGATGCTTGGCCAGCCTCTCTGGAGTATGGGGAAGAAACATCTTGAGCATGTTGTATTTGGGGGTCTCATTGTTACAGCAGCTTCGCTTGTACTCTAAGAAATTGTTTTGATTGTGCTCTTCAATTTCCAAAAACTGAGATTAGCCTTACCATCAGTGTATTGTAAGTTTGAAGCATATGGCTGTTACTGTTTGACCATAATGAAGAATATGTGCTCTTTAGGGATACAGTGTGGTATAATGGATGCAGCATATGCTTGGAACTCAGTCAGACCTCAGTTGAATGATGACGGCTCTGTCATTTACTGTCTGTGTCTGTACACAGAGATCTCTGAGCTTCATTCTCTGATCCTGTCCTTGAAGATGCAGGTGATGCCTATCTCAACAAGATTGTTTTGAGAAGCGAATGAGATCATCTATTTCAAATACCTTCCAAGCCCAGTGCTGAGTAAATGACAGCTCTTGCATCATTAGTTTTTTCAGAGACTTTCACTTCACCCTGTCTGCTGCCCTAGTATCCTCAGTTATTTATGGAGGATTATTTGATTTTCTAAGTTTTATCTTCAGATTAAGCAAAACCATTGGAAAACTTCACACTTGGACTATGTTGCCTTGGTCCCCCAGAGAATTGCTGACTTTTTTACAGATTCCCTGAGCTTTTTCCCATCATGCTTCCTGGCTATCAGGAGGCTGCAAAAGATGATTAAATAAAGCCTACCCGTGCACACACATGCTAGGGCATAAAAGAAGCTGTCTAGTACATGACTATGTCACCTGTGTGAGGTACCCACTAAAAAAACTCACTTTTAGACCTGAATGCTAGGGAAACTTTTTCTTCCCTTGTAGAACGTGTATGTGTCCTTACAGTTAAATGAGAATCCGTAAAGGACAAAGAGGAATTGAATCAAGTAGTAAAGTACTTTGGCAGATTTTAGGCTACCTCTGAGTACGTGTTAATTCATTAGTAGTTGTGCTTCCATTAAACTCTTGGAGGAGGCAAACTCTATACTTACTTTTTTTATTTTTATTTTTTTTGAGACGGAGTCTCAATTATTGCCCAGGCTGGAGTGCAGTGGTGCGATCTCAGCTCGCAAGCAGTCTCCGCCTCCAGGGTTCAGGTGATTCTCGTGCCTCAGCCTCAGCCTCCTGAGTAGCTGGGATTACAGGTACCTGCCACCATGCCTGGCTAATTTTTATATTTTTAGTAGAGACGGTTTCACATGAAGGCCAGGCTTGTCTTGAACTCCTGACCTCAGCTGATCCATCCACCTCTGCCTCCCAGAGTGCTGGGATTACAGGCGTGAAGCCACCGCATCTGGCCCTATCACTTTTTTTTTTTTTTTTTTTTTTAAAGAAATCAGCCAAAAGGTGGCAATTAGCAGTACATTTACTTTATGAGAGTAATAGGAAACATTTGGTTCTTGAGATTGGTATATGAACATAGTATTAGATGTACAGTTCATACAAGTTTTATGCTTTCAATTTGAGTTTTTGATTTAAGGTAGTAATTTCCAGAAAATCGTTTAAGGTACAGAAACAACAAGCTATAACTAATAAACACTTGTTAGTGTACAAAGTATGGGACTATGCAAGTCACGGTGTCAAATGTAATCTCAGTTTGTTCCAGTAATCGGTATACTGCTTTGTGTTTGTTAAATGAATAACTAAAGGCTAAACTTAATTAGAACACTTTCTTTTTCCTCATTAGGTAGTTCCCTTAGGGTCTAAACTTTTGTGGGGGTGGGCAGCATCTGAACCTGTTGTGTGCTTGAAAACAGAAAATTAAAATGTTTTTTCATTTATTGATATTTTTCAGGTAAGTTTTCCTCATCATTTATGAAATTTAAGTTTTTACATTTGACATTTTTAATGTGAAATATCAGCAAGCTTCTTAGTACCTGTGGGTGTTTTTTCCTGCACCAATATAATCAGTCACTTTTTTTTTCTACTTTGTTTCATTATAGAAACTATTGGCTGGGCACAGTGTCTCATGCCTGTAATTCCAGCACTTTGGGAGGCAGAGGTGGGTAGGTCACCTGAGCTTAGGAGTTCAAGACCAACCTGGACAACATCTGAAACTCCGTCTTTACTAAAAATACAAAAATTAGCTGGGTAGGCATGATGGTGCGTGGTGAAACCCCGTCTCTACTAAAAATACAAAAATTACCTGGGCGTGGTGGTACCTGCCTGTAATCCCAGGATACTCAGGCTGAGGCAGGAGAATCACTTGAACCGGGAGGCGAAGGTTGCAGTGGGCCAAGATCGTGTCATTGCACTCCAGCCTGGGTGACAGATTGAGACTGTCTCAAAAAAAGAAGCTATTTAGGCAGACATTCATGTTCTTTATCAGCTTATTACTCTAGTGTAAATCCCTGAAACTCTCCTGCTATCCTCACACGCAAACCCTGGGCTTCACTGATGTTTCTGGATCAAGGGGCTAGGTAGATGATGGTATCATCTCTTTTTATCTTTGATTTTTCTCTTTTGCAGATTACCATTAAACTATTTCTGCCCAGGTCTTGTATGCCCACCTGCTCTCCCAAATTCAAACCTGACTTTGAGCACAAGTTAGTTTAATGGCTTCTGAAATGGAATCCACACAGTTAACAGTCCTTTTAGTTCACAGAATTACAAAACCTTTGAATAGAAGGCTACCCTGGGGATCATCTGCAGTCCACTTCTCATATCGATAACTGTCCCAGGGTCTGCTTTGTTACTTTAGTAACTGGCTGATGCTTATATGGTGCTGGGACTTTGTTCTTTCTTTTTTGTAATCATGAAGGAGACCCTTTTCTAAACTTGCCCAAATATGCCACAAGTTTCAGAACACAGAAATACCATGGAGTTGAAAAAAGACAAAACAGACAAATGCCAAATTCAAGGAAAAAATAACTCTTTCCCTCCATCTGTCAGGGTTGATGTTTCAGGTCTTTGTACTATGAATTAAATACAGCTTATTGTTTTATACTTTGATGTAATTTATTCCTTTAGGCACATTTGTGAATTTTATTTATTGATTGGTGTGACAGTATTTAGAAGTCTCCAGTTTATTGACAGGATTGAGATAAGCTCTAATTTATGGGCTTCTCCATCAGTTAAGAGAGAGAAACCATACAGTGACGTGAACAGGGAAAGTTTACTGTCAAGAATTGTCAACTGTAACGGGATTAGAATAATGAGGGGTTGGCTAGTCAGAGTAAAGAAAGCCTTGGAGAATGCAGGAATAGCACAAATAAGGAGGAGACCGCTGCCCCCGGCCTCAGGTGGAACATCCAGTGAGAGATCACAGCCATGGCTCTCGGGGTGGCAGAGAAGTCACTGTGATGCTGTGTTGACAGAACTTGAAAGCAGTTCATGGGAAAGCATCTCACCAGAGGCACTGTGCTACAAAACCACCTGTGCAGGGGTGGTGACATGGCTGGAGTGTGCCTGCAGGAGCCTGCCAGGGAGCCCTTTGGCCAGGAGGCAAAACTCTTCTCCCACTGTGTCTCTCTAGTGCCAGCTGGCAAAGGAAAAATAGTTAAAGGTCACAGATCCATTTTCACAGAGCAGGCAAAAAGCAGAGTTTGGCGCCGAGAGGCAGTAAATTCCCCATCTCCAAACTCCTTAATAGTTTTTTGGGAAAAGCATTATGCTTATCAGTGGTTACGCAGTACATATTCCTAAGATTTCTAGCAAACAATGAAGTCCTGAGCATTGTTAATAACTGCTCTAACACATAGGCCAGGATGTACCAGCAAGGACTACTGTATCTGACAGACTGATTGGAGGTTTTCTTCTATTATTTTAGGACATTTAAAGTATACGCACACGCACACACACACACACACATGTGTGTGTGTGTGTGTGTGTGTATCATTATATAATTGTGAAAGTAGAGTGCTATTAAAATTACACTGTCATTTTCTGACTTAATTTGAGGTGACTTTAAACTCGGAAACGAAGAAAAGATTTCACAACATTGTACTTAAAACTCCCATACTTCTAGTGTGGGCAACACAGCAAGATTCTGTCTCCACAAAAAAATTTAAAAATCAGCCAGGCAGGGTTATGTGTGCCTGTAGTCCCAGATACACAAGATTCTGAGGTGAGGGGGTTGCTTGAGCTCAGGAGTTCAAGGCTGCAGTGAGCTATGATTACACCACTGTACTTTAACCTGGGAGAAAGAGTGAGATCCTTTCTCAAAAACACCGGTTCTCCCATATTTGTAATGGACATGTTAATACAGTAATACTAAAGTAATTATGTTAATATAGTAATACTAAAGTAATTTTTATACTAGTAAAACTGTTTACTGAACCTGCTTAGTTAAGACAAATCATAATCAAATAATGCTGCAGCCATTCATGGCTTATTGAGTAAGCCTAGGTTTAAATAGATTGTTAATAAACTGCATCTTCAGGATTCTTTGGTTACAGGCAGTGGGAAGCAACTGTATAATTTCAGGGGGAAAAAGAAGGAACATTTGGAAGGATGTAAAGGTAGATGACAAAATTCTAGGACAAGCTAAAAAACCAAGACACAGCCGTGCAGCCTAGAGAATTTAGGTAGCAGGTACTGATGGCAGGTGTTGTAGGGCACAGTCAGTGCGGTGAATCTGCTCCAGCTGTCTGCCACTTCAATTCAGAGTTCCCATTCCAAGATGTGTCTTAATTGGCCTAGTGTTGTGAGTCTCATGATCACCTCTTGGTCAGGGGAGGGCAAAGCCTTGAGATACCAGGCTGCAAACACAACTTGTTCCTGGACTCAAAGGGCATATCTGACAGACACTTAGTTTTTCTCTCCATTTCTTAGTTCCCTTCTTTGGTGTTGACTTCATTTTTTGGCTCGCTCTGGTTGAAAGGTAGTTACAGTAACTTCCAGCTCTCTGATTCTGTTTGGTTCACATCCATTGTCATCCCTGGATCTAAGCACTGTGGCCCAGGGGACGCTGTGCCCTTCCATTAGTCAGGCACATAATGCATCCCTGGAGCCACTGGCCCTAAAAGTGCACAGATTGTGGGTGAGAGGAAAATGAGGATACGGATACCATTGGAAGGAGGAAAGGAAGCTGAGTGGCAAAGTAACGGATACAGTTCGTTAACCTTGTTTCACAGAGACAGCCAACCAAAATGAGAAGCGTCACTTGTTCTGTGATAAAAAGCCAAATGGAAGAAGATATTTTAGAAGGACATTGCTAAAACAAGGAAGTGGAGTAGGTATGTCAGTGGCTAGACAAGAAGCACCATAAGATGTTTAAAAGGTGAGAAGCAAGAGATGCTGTTTCTTAAGAAGTGTGGTCAGTTTAGGCTGCAATAGCTCCATACTGGGCTGCTGGATTTTGTCTTGTTTTGTTTTAGTCATAATAGTGAGTCTTGAGAATTAAATCTTGGGGCTGAAGTCTGTACTAACTCTAAAGTGAAAATAATATCAGGGTTCCTTTGACATAACTGGGGCCAACTGATTTTTATCATACTTCTCTTCCATCTCCGTGATTCTTCACCACCCTTCCAAATTATAGGTCCCTGCTGTCATCTTTTCCTAACCAGTAATCAACTGGTTTCCTAACCAGTGCTGCTCTGAAGTTTCCTCATCCTTTTCTCCAGATCTTCCCTCCGTGCCTTATGGTGCATGGTTCTCTTGTTAATAATACCTTTATCTTTAGTCCTGCACCCTCCTCAGTGCCCCCCAACACATACCTTCTTCATTTCATTGAAACTCCACTTCTTATCAGGCCAGGAGTCAGGGTCGGGGGGAGACACAAGGATTCAGCATTCTCCTGAACCCTTCCCACCATAAACATTTATAATTTTTTTAAATTTTGTTTTCTGTCATTCTTTTTGTTCACTTTTTAAAAGTTTAGCTGTAATACCATTCACTCTCTGATGTACAATTATGTGAGTTCTAACAAATGCATACAACCATATAACCATCATCACATAAAAATGCAGCATAATTCCATTGCCCAACAAACCAGCTCCCTTGCACTGCCCCTTTGTGGCCAGTCTCTTCCTCCTCCTGACTGGTCTATTTTCAGTTCCTACAATTTTGCCTTTTCCAGACTGTTATATAAATGGACCCTGTGCAACATAGCCTTTTGAGTTTGGCTGCTTACATTTAGTATACATTATATCCAGGTGTAGTTTTCTTTGAGTATATCTTGTTTGGTATTCACAGAGCTTTTTTGAATTTATAAATTTATGTATATCACCAAATGTGGAAAGTTTTTCACCACTATTTCATCAAATATTTTTTTCCTCGCTAGTCTTCCTTCTTCACCTCTGGGCCTCCAGTGACGTGACTGTTGGGCCTGGGGCTCTGTTCATGCTTTTTCGGCCCCCTTGTTTTCCAGATTGGATAGTTTCTGTTTCTCTGCTAAGTTAATATACTCTTTCTTCTTTCGTGTCCATTCTTCTCTTGAGCCTATCCAGTGAAGTTTTTAATTCAGAAGTTGTAGTTTCTTGGTTCTAAATTTTTACTTGTTTATATTTTATTGTTCTATTTTTCTACTGTGAACTCTTTTTCCCCACTTGTTCAAGTGTATATACCTTGATTTACCTCCTGGAGCATAGTTACAATAACTGCTTTAAAGCCATCGTCTGATAATTCCAAAACTTGAGTCATCTGGCCATTGGTGTCTATTGTCTTTTACCCTGACAGTTGGCCGCATAGTCTGGTTCTTTGTATGAGGAGACATTTTAGACTTTATCGTGGACATTCTGAATATGTGATGTAGACTTTGAGTACTATCAGACTCCTCTAGAGAATGTTGGTTTTTTTTGGAGTGTGTTTGAATTCAAGTTGTTGGAAGTAAAAAAAAAAAAAAAAAGAGAGAGAGAATGTTGGTTTTGTTGTTTTGTTTTTATTTTAGCAGGCAGTCAACCTGGTTAGGTTCAGGGGTTCCAATGTCAGTTCAGTACTAGGCTCTCACTATGCTGCTTTGGGCCTGGCCCACATGCAGGAATTAGTCTGAGGCTTGGGGCAGTGGGGTGTTGACATCGGAGTTCAGATCTCAGAGCCTTTGTTGCACTGTTTTGGGTCTGCATTTATGGGATCCCATAAATGCATAACTCAAAGGTGAACCCCAAATGGTAAAGGTTTGTACACAGAACTGGGGGATTCCCTTTTCCAGCTGATTTCTCTCTGGGATACCTGACCCTCCTGGGATACATCCCGCTCATGGGTGCTCCTTTTCTTAGTCTTCTATTGAGAAAGATGGGGTTTCTCTCCACTGTAGGTGTCAGTGCCACACCTGCTGCAGCACGGCTGTGATGGGGGCCCAACCCCCTTGGTTTGAGAGAAGGAAATGAGAAAGTCACCCCTACACAGATTGCCTTCCCTACATTTAACTGCTCTCCCCAAACCACCTACTTTTGTTACTTTTCATTAATTGCGTTTATATTGTACTTTGTCCAGTTTTTTTGTTGTTGTAATTGGCAGGAGAAAGAGGCTATAGCTTGCATAATCCATCTTGCCCAGCCCCAGAAGGCCTGAGTCAATCACTACCTAGTTTGGTTTCCTATGCTACATGGCAAATACCACTAAATGTCGTGGCTTAAAGCAGTGCACATCTATTGCATGGTTTCTGTGGGTTCAGGAGGCTGCACTCACCTGGGGCCTCTGTAAAGCTATGCAGTCAAGGCCAGGGCTAGGTTTTCATCTGGAGGCTCTGCTGGGGAGCATTTGGCATCCAGGCTTCCTCAGGCTGCTGGCTGAATGCCATTCCTTGCAGCAGTAGGATTCATAACAGCTTGTTTCTTCAAACCCAGCAGCCAAGAGGGAGACTCTAAAGCCAGTCTGCTAGAAAGTTGGAGTCTTATGTAACACAGCCAGGAAGTGGCATACACTTTTGCCATACTCAAATGGTTAGAAGCAAGTCACTAATCTCTCTCATACGCCACGGGAAGGGATCGTACAAAAGTGTGGAAATCAGGTGACCATAGAGCCTGTCAACCACAGGTCTTCTTCTGGTCCTGTTGGTCAGAGCCATTTGGCAATGAGTTACCTTTTCCACTCCAAGTCCAGGTGTCATGCTGAGTGACTTAAGCATTCTTACAGGTAGTCCATCTGATATACTGGCTTACAGACTTTGGACCTTCTGTGTACCAGTGACCTTATTTTACTTTAGAACCCAGTCCTCATGACTCTAAATCCCAAGCATACTCTCTATTCTGTTTCTTTCCATAGTCTATAGAGTCTTAAATATAATTAAAGCTTTACCTTGTCTTTCCTTTTAGATTTTATGCTCAAGGCTAAGATTATTTTGTCTTACCCTTCTCATACTGCCCACAAAGGTCTAGCAAATACTTCCTGCTCATAGCAGGTAGTCAAACACATGTTGAATAAATTAAGACCTTAACTATTTCTATGACAACTGCATAGCATACCATTTCCGTCCCCTTCTCTTTTTAATTTTGTCTGATAACATTTTACCAACCCTTCCTAACATAAACACTGAAAGGAAATTCTAATTGAATTAGTCAGTTTCAAAATAGTGGCATGTAACACACGCTTTCTCTCTCTCTCCCCCTCTCCCCCTCCTTCTTTGTCCCTTACATACACACACACACACACACACACACACACACACACACACATATGTGAATATTTTGATAACATGACATTGGAGTCTAGCCAGTATAAATTCAGAGTATAGTCTCTGGTGTTCTTTGTAGGTGAGACTGAAAATGAGAAACATTTACAGTTTCTGGTAGCTAAAACTCAAAGACAAAAACAGGCCCCTGCCCTCTTTTATTGAATTCTCTTCTTTTACAAATATAGCAAATAGTCAACTAACAAAAAGACTGGTAATTTATAACATTTTTCATTCAGAATAGTTTTGCATGAGGTGGCTGGATTCCCTACCTACCTACATAGTTTGACCTTTTGAATCATTATTTATCTTTCTCCATCAAACCCTCTGAAAAAAATAGAAAAATCATTGTTTGATTTATTTTAGGAAAATCTACAGTTTAACTAGGAAAACTGAAATGATAGCCACAGAGGCCCACTTGTGGGAAATCTTCTTACCCCTTCCTCCTCCTAGCCGCCTCCAAAATATGAGTCTTACTCCTTTTTCTACCCAGAGCCTCCTAATCTTGTGATTGCTAAATTATTTGAGAATAAAACAAACAAATGGAAAACCCAGGCTATTAAAAAATTTTTCTTTCTAGTAAAACTCAATACAGAGGGATCCTTTATAGTATGCCTCACCATATGAGTTATAGGTAACTTATATCCAATTTGGCCCTTCAGACTTGCCCTGGGCCCAGCAGTTGAGTCCATATCTGATTTCCTCCTTACCTAGTTCCCATTGCTACTGAAACATAAGCTGAAATGCCAATTGAAGGATGCTGTTCTCTTCAGCAGAGCTGTGTATGACAGCTGGAGTTCTTTGTAGTGGCAGTAAACTGGAAATGAAGTGAATATGTATGAATAGAAGAATGACTGAATAATATGGTAACATTCACACAGTGATACATTATGGAGCCATTAGAAATAACAGATTGGATCTGTCAGTGGGGGAGGGGGAGAGGAGGGAGATCCTCCTTCCCTACAAGTATTGAATGAGAAGAGCAAGATGCAAGGAAGTTTATGTAACGTAATCCCAGTTATGCCAGCAATGATCTGATAAAATCTTTGTAAAAATGTATAAGTATGTATGTTTTAATATAATTACATGAGCAGGGACAAGAACGCAGATAGGAACTGGGTGGTTTTAACGTGGGACATGGGGGGAGCAGATATTTGGCATGGATATGCAAGAGGGAGCAAGAGTGGATAAGGGATGCCAAGCACGTCAGAAACAGGAAAGCAAATTGTCATCCGCAGGGGTGGGTGGGGGGAGCATGATAAGATTATATTTACAAATGTTTGTTTATCATGTGTATTTAAATGTAATTTTAAAAAGAAAAAGTTCTGTGATGAAAAGTAAAATTCTCCCAGCCTGGCCATTCCTTTTCTTTATTATTCTTGCTTCTTGACTTATAAATTTATTTTACAACATAGAAAAAATACAAATTGACTCTCCATTTAATTGATACATTTGTTTTTTCCTCTTTGAATAGGTGAAAACACTTTTCAAATCCAAGTGTATATTCTTAGTAACTCTGCAAGGTGGATAGTAACTTTTTAAGTACTACTTGATCATGTCAGAAAATAAAGTTTTTCTTGAAAGTATACTTACAGAAGATTTTCTCTACTGTAAATTTCAGCTGAGATTATATACCAGAAATTGGTACTAGAAATGCCCTGAAGGGCAATACATTCTTCTCAGGGATGCAGAACAGAAGAGAGTCCTCCTACCAAGGCACTTATAGCCCAGAGGACAGGGGAAGCTCATAATTTCATTTAAAGCCAGGACATGTGGCTTCCCTGACTGTAACAGAAAGATAACCTTATAAGCAGGAGGCCAGCACCCAGGCAGATGTAGATGTTCATCTTGTCATATTCTCACTTCATTTTGTGCATGTTGCTGTTTTAATAGTGATGATTGTTTTACTCATTTATGTGAATATCCTTACAAGTATATGTATTCTTATCTTGCTTCCTGCTATAATTTCAGAGCACTTACAAAGCTATGGTTCAGGCTGGATGCGGTGGCTCACACCTGTAATCCCAGCACTTTGGGAGTCTAAGGTGGGAGTATCACTTGAGGCCAGGAGTTTGAGGCTAGCCTGGACAGCATAGTACAACCCCATCTCTGTTTATAAAAATAAACAAAGCTATTGTTCAGAAATTATTTATTAAATTAATCAGTCCCTGCCTACCTCCGTCCTTCTTCTCATCCCTGGTGCTTACCACAATAAATAGCACATGTTAGTTGTATAGTTTGCTGATGATTGAATTAGTAGACATGAGATAGACTTGAGGTATAGGCTCTCTAGGAAAAGAACTGATTAAAATAGCTCAGAGCAAAATGGAAGAGTCGGAAAGTAGAAAGATTCAGTGAGGACAAAGAGCAGGTGCTGTAGAAATAGTGGTAAGAATAGGAAGTTATGGTCAGAATGCAGGATAGTTGCATCTGCAATTTCAGCAGTGGAGCAATTCTGGGTGGTTAGGGTCTAGTAGCTAATACTATAGATAAAGCACCCTGGTGATCGAGGGGATGGGGGGAACTGCATGTTTTGGCATTTGAGGCTGTACTAGTAAAACAGCCAGTTCCCTACCTAATATCCCTAAAGCAAAACCCACTGTGAAGGAAATCCAGCCCATACAGACAAAGCTCCTAATTGGAATTTCAGTGCCTGAACAGACAACCAAGGATGACTACACAGTTGAGGAAAGGCTTTCAGATCAGAGAATCTCTAAGGGAAGAAGCATCCAGAGAAGAAACATAGATATGCAGAAAACTTAAGAAGATTTTCAGAAAAAAGAACAGAGATGATTTTGCATACCTAAAACAAGAACAGGGTGTTGTGGAAAAGGAGCATTCAAGAGCGCAAGAAAGTTATCAACAATTTTAAAGATCACAGTAAAAAACTCAGTAGAAAGATTAGAAGATCAAGTTGAATCAAGCATCCTCAAAATAGAAGCAATAACAAAGAGTAGAAAACAGCCACTGCACCTGGCCACATTTACAGATTCTTTATAAGGCAAATGCCGTTTATGGATTTGACTTAAAATAGTGATGCAGGTGAGAGCCAAACCCACAGTCATCGATACAGGAATTAAACTGTTAAGTTCTCAAATTAGGCTGGATTTGGTGGCTCACGCCTGTAATGCCAGCACTTTGGGAGGCCAAGTTGGGCAGGTCATTTGAGGTTAGGAGTTTGAGACCAGTGTGGGCAACATGCGAAACCCTGTCTCTACAAAAAATACAAAAATTAGCCGGGCGTGGTGGCACACGCCTGTAACCCCAGCTACTTAGGAGGTTGAGGTGGGATAATGGCTTGAGCCTAGGAGGTGGAGGTTGCAGTGAACCAAGATTGTGCCACTGCACTCCAGCCTAGGCTACAGAGTGAGACCCTGTCTCAAAAAAAATAAGTCAAAAAATAGCAACCTTAATCATACCATGTAGAGATGGGAACAAACTTAGCCTCCCCATGCATATTGCAGTATATCATTTAGTGGAAAAAGAACAGTGCAAAAAAGAATAAATAGTATGAAATAGATACATGTATAGTCATAGAAGTTTCTTAAAGATACCCAAAAACTATTTTATAAAGTAAAAATGTGATTAGATGTTGATTTTTTTAAAAAAATTATTAATGAAAAATAGCAGAAATTGAACACTGAAGATGGGAGCTAAAAGAGATTACTGCTAGCTAGGGGGACATTAGAGAAACTTTGTTAAAGAGTAAACATCTGAATTAGGCTTTGTCATCTAAACACGAACACAGGTAGGAAAGTGTAAGATCTCGTAGCTACATGGGCTCTTTATTTACAACGTTCTATGTTATCATTAAAGTAAAATCTGAACTGTGTTGCTGGAGGAATAGCTAGCTCTTACTAATTTGTAGATTAATAGAATTAAGCAAAAATTATGTTTATTCCATTTGTTAAATATCCTTTAAAACATAGCTTGTACTTGTCTACTTTATTAAGCTTAGTATTGGGAGATAGCTTAAGGATCTCATTGTGCTGTAGATGAAGAAAATATAACAATAGCAGTGGGCAGTTACTATATGCTTGGTTTGTGCCCTATTTTCCCCTAGATTTTGGCTTCAGCCGGATAATAGCACAGCCATCACTCATAAGCGTTGCCTGTCCCTTATAAAAAGGTTGTAAGTGCAGACTTTGTAGTGTTTCTGTGCCTTTTAACATGAAAACTTTCCTGGAAAGTATCATCTAAAATAATGAATAATCATTTTCCAAACTGGATACATGTGCACACCTCCTTTAAAAACAATGTTTCTCAACCTTGATTGAAAATGGAGTCACATCTAGAAGCTTTAAAAAACTGCCAGTGCTTGAGTTCCATTCCCAGAGATTTCCCTGACATGGGTTGCAGACGTTGGATATTTTTGAAGCTTTTCAGTTAATTCTGAAGGACACAGACTGAGACCTACTGTTTAAAGAAAAATACTCAAGACATACCCACCATCATGTAATTTAAATTATTTTTATTATGATAGTTACTTAAATATGGATAAACTAACACTAGATTGAAATTCCTTTTGCATGTAGTATATGGAAAACACATTTACACATTAAAAACAAACCAAAATTAATAAATTCAAAACATAAATGGATAGATGATGATGTTTTGCTAATACTTTTGTGTATGTTTTTCCTTCTGCGTGGTCTAAGTCCTTCCCACCTGTATCAGTCTGGGTCCATTTGGGATTTAGAAACCACAGTGATGTAAACAAGGAAAGTTTAATAAAAGGAATAATTAAACTGTGAGAAAAAGGTAACTCTAGAAAACTATATGGAAGGACCAATTTTGGAAGGAGGCCCCCCTCCAAGGCTAGGGAGGATCACAAGGGACAACTCTGTGGATGGGGTGAGTGGCAGGAGACCTGGGCCCTCAATGTCTATGTTGAGATGGTCATGAGAAAGGTGACACTAGACCACACCAGAACCAGAAGGTTGCTGAGAAACCACCCATGCTGGGCCCATGGCTGGAGCCATTGCATGGTGGCCTCACACCTACATGCCTACCCTCACTTGTCTTAGCAGCTAGAATCAGAAGGGCTGTTTCCTCCTGCAGTGTCCCTAGGGTGCCCTCTACTGAGAAAGCTCCACATTGTACTCACTGAGAAAAGAAATGTTGAAAGGAGCACGGTCATTATTGCAGAGCAAATGTTTAAGAGTGACTTTGGAGCAAATAGTCAATAAATCAATCACTGGCATAACACCCTATGGCAGCCAAAACTTTTTCAAGTTTTCAGCGCTAGCTCATAGGTTGCTGTGACCTCTTCTGAGTAGAATTGCTCTATGTTGTGTTCCAGTGTATCTTTATGGTAGCTCACCATGCTGTGTGGGAATCTTTGTTTTTTAAAAAAAAATTAGCTTATCAAATAAACATAATTATAGTGTACGTAAGAATCACCTCCAAAGATTCTGATTTGGTTGTGCTACGGTGGAAACTAGGAATCTACGTTTTTAATAGGCACCCCAATGATTCTAATGATGGTGGTCCCTGAGGTAGCACTTTAAGTAATATACTGGTCGGTATTTCTCAAATACATACTGGGGGCTGGACTGTAGAAGCTGTATCTTATGCGATATTGTGCCCTTATCCCCAACACAATGCCTCATGATAGGTTGGTGCTCTACAGTGTGGGCTGAATGTAAGACAGCCAGTCACTCACTTGCTGCTGTGCTGCTGGGAAGTATCCTTCCCTAATACCTCACAGTGTCCTCCCGTATCCCATATGCAAAATTCTGACTTAAACTTTGAGCAGCTAATGCTTTTTCATTTTTTGACTTAACATGATCATTATACTTACACTAGTTTTGTTTAATAGGGAGAAAGAGCAAGAAACACAAGAAGAGGAACGTTTGATGGAAGAAAAGAAAAAGAAAAAGCAGGAAGAAAAGAAAAAGAAGGAAGGTGCTCAGAAAAAGGTTTGCTTGAAGTTTCCACTTCATTGTCTTTGTAGTGTCTCATTTGTATCATCATAACCCTTACGTGACAAAGTTTCATTCTGTTACTTTTTAAATCAATATGCCAAGTCTATAATTAGCGAATAATAGATATCCTACTGGTGAAATAAATACAGGTGACAGCCATTAAATGTCTAATTGGAACTCGGCATATTAGAGCTATGTTTTAGGGAAGCTGTGTTTTGGTTTGTGGTGGCAAAGTGTGTCCATGTTATTCTACTTAAAATGAACTGTCTTGAACAGCCATGTCCAATAAATGAAGAAAGGGCCATTCAAGTGATCTTATTAGAAAAGCTGGAAATCATTGTTTTTTTGCAGCTTTGGCAAATGTTCTTTTACAAATCCTATTAGTAAAGATGAAAAATAAAAGCCCTACTGTAAACTTTATACTCAAGCTCGAATTTTATGGCATTTAAAATACCAAGTTACGCCATTTGTCTTTGTTCTTACCTAGTTTTAATCTTGTAGTTTAAACTGTGTACTTGCCAGAGGCTGTTAAAATTATAGCACTTAAATGAGCTCCAGATAGAATTTTTTGTCTTTAGATTAATATTGTCATGTAATCAATGGCATGTAGACAGTTACACATTTTTCCCACTAATTATAATAAATTAATTGGACAAAAACTCATTTTTAAAATTTTCAGTTAAAAGTTTGCTTATAAACTTTCATAGATGTGTACATTCTGTACATTATTATTCCTAAAGAGTTTCTTTTTTTTTTTTTCCAGGCTGCTGATCAAAAAACCAAAGGTAAGTTTATTTATATTTAGGGGGGTATATTTACAGCAGTCTCAAAATTTTTATGATCTAAGCCTGCTTTTGAAACTACTTTTTATTATTCATTGTGAAGTTCCTCATTTATCACTGGTTTTACATCTGCATCTCACTGGCATTTGGGTAATCTAAAAATGCCTGGAAAATGTTGTGTTAGCTTTTCAAACAATGCTTTTAAATTTTCTTTTGGTTCATTTCCACCAAACAGGACTGAACTGATAAAGTTGATTCAGTTTGAATAAGAACAACCAAAGGATATCAGCATTTTTTTTTTTTTTAAGATTCCTATGTGTCTTTACCAGCTATCCTTTATAATAAAAAAGGTATATTCTTTCTGGATTCCCTCTTTGCTTATTAATATGTAAAAGATTTCTCTTTTTATCCTCCATGTCCAGAATTTGCTGGTTACTATAAAAGGTGTTGGTGGAAACACACATTTTTGCTGTAACTCAGGCATCCTGTGATGTGCTAGAGATTCAATCATCATAAACGAACTGAAAGCCACACTCCAAGCCTCTTCATGTTATACATGTATGTTTAGTTATTTTCCAGTGGCTAAGAGCACACACTCAGGAGTCACATACACTAGCTCTGTTTAATTTGGGACAAATTACTTCATTTCTTTAGGCTTCAGGTATCTCATATTTAAAATGAGAAAGGTAGTGAATGGTTCCTACATCATAAAGCTGTTACAAAGACTAAATCAATACAATTATTTGTCAATTAAAAATAAAATGTAAAAAAAAGACTAATTGAGATCATGCAGGAAAATGGCTCAGTACCTAGCATATAATTGGTGCTCAGTAAAAAGGTTTCCTATAACTGTTACTCTGAAGTTTTTATTTTCCACTGGACCATCACATGTACACAACTGTACATGTAGAGACATGCACTCTGACAGCTAATACTCTTGTGTGACATTTTATAGTTTTCAAAGTCAAGGTTATGTATATTATCTCATTTGAACTTCATAGTTGAACAGGAAAGGAATTTGTTTACAGATAATCTACCATGAGTTAAGAGGCTGGTTCTTGGTTAAGAACCGGTTAGTGGTAAAGAAAAGACGTGAGGTAGCCCAGGTCTCTGAACCTCTAGACTAGAGTCACATGAAGAGAGGGAGTTAATGTTCCATGAATATTAAAAAACAGCATAGCAGAAAAGGCGTTTTTCTCTCATACTCTCAGAAGCACCGTGAATTTACGTAATACTTTTCCAGAAGGGTCTAAAAGGGTTATGGTATATAGTCGTATTTGAATATATGATCTTGAATGAGAAACAATGGTTTCTAATAATTGTCATTTCAAAGTATAGAATTATCTGTTCTGGATCATCCATTTTTTCTTTTTTCTTTTTTCTTTTTTTTCAAAATTTTGGGTTTTTCAGTCTGATTCAGCACTGGTTATATTCTTTGTCCTTGTCATTGCGTTTTCCTCAAGTAGTAACAAATTGCTTATTACTGAATAGTGATTGTGAATTACATTGTCCGCCACTTTACGCGGAGCTATTATTTTCTATTACTGTTCTGATGAGAAATTTCTCTCTTTTTTTGAGACAGACTCTTGCTCTGTCATCCAGGCCAGAGTGCAGTGGCACAGTCTCAGCTCACTGAAACCTCTGCCTCTCAGGTTCAAGTGATTTTCCTGCCTCAGCCCCCCTAATAGCTTGGATTACAGACTCTCACCACCACAGCTGGCTAATTTTTTGTATTTTTAGTAGAGACTGGATTTTGCCATTCTGGCCAGGCTGGTCTTGAACTGCTGACCTCAAATGATCTGCCCCCTCTTGGCCTGCCAAAGTGCTGGGATTACAGTTGTGAGCCACCGTGCCCAGCCTCTCTTGAGAATTTTCATTGCTGACTCTAAACGCTACTGGATTTTTCTCTTCTCCTCCTATATCCCCTAAAATACTGTTCCTTTGGGTACAGTTTATCAGTAACTACTAACTAGCCTTAGAATGGGTTGTAATAATAACTAATGTCTTTCTAAACAAAAGATGCTTTTTGAATTATAAATAATGTATCAGTACTGCTGGGTAATTCATCGATGAATATTAGCAGCATCAAGGTTTATGTTTTTCTCAGACTCTACGTTATTACTGGTTCAACTCAAAATTCACTGCCTGAGAAACACTGATTCCAACTTTCTGACTGGACAGTGTCGGGTGACACAGCCTGGGCTGACTGTACATATGGATACATGTTAATAGTACCAGTATTAGTGTTCACACTTGAAATTGATGCTTTTCTAACATTCTAGCATTTTGACTTCTCTCCCCTGCTCCAGATTGTGTGTCCATGAGGGTAGGGGCCACATTTGCCATGAGGCAGCAGCCAGAAGTCTCAGGGCCTGAGTCGTTTGAATATAGGAAAGTGTTTAGCAATTTGAGAGAGTTCGAGAGTTGGATATTTTTAAGAGAGAGGCTACAGTTACAAATTAGATTGTATGATATGCTGAATCAATTAACATTGTAGAAGTTTGAGTAATTTTGGTTTTGATAATTAGCTCAAACTAGACCAAATCAGTTAGAAATTCCCTTGTTCTGCAACGTTACGCACCACTCACCTAGCAGCGTTAGTAAAGCAGTGCCCTAGCTAGCATTATGTTTGACTTGATTTTCTCAGTAACAGAAATGCTTTCAATTTTGATTTGTTTTAAACATTTTCAAGGAACTTTTTAGAATATATACCTTGCTCATCTATTATACCCCTCTACCTTCTCCTGGAGAATATTAATGAGTCTAATCCATTTTTGATAAGTCTTCATTAGAGCATTAATTATAGCTAAAAATTTTTTGCATCTGGCTATAACCATTGAACTTAAACTATGAAGTTTTTTTTCTTTTTTTTTTTTTTTGAGACAGAGTCTCACTCTGTGGCCAGGCTGGAGTGCAGTGGCACAACCTCTGCCCCCTGGGTTCCAACGATTCTCCTGTCTCAGCCTCCCAAGTAGCTAAGACTATAGGCACACGCCACCACACCCAGCTAAATTTTTTTTTCTTTTTTTAGTAGAGACAGGGTTTCACCATATTGGCAAGGATGGTCTTGATCTCTTGACCTTGTAATCCGCCCGCCTCAGCCTCCCAAAGTGCTGGGATTACAGGCCTGAGCCACCGCGCCCTGCCTGAACTATGAATTTTTATTTGAAAGGCTAATGCTGAACTGAAGCTAACTAGAAATATATCTTTTTGAACATCTTAATCTAATACGTAGCATGCTTTCCTGCGCTCCCTCCACGAATTTCAAAAGTAGATTTCTAGAAAGTCTGCTTTGTAAAATTATCACTAAACAGAAATTTTGTTTCTGGCTCTCTTTTCAAATTCTAACCTGTGATGTCTTTGTTTGGGTCATTTTCTTCTTAAAATTCAGGCCAAGTGAGTATATTTGTGTGAAACACTATGTTGCCAACATTCATACCCCCATCCTACCCTGATGTGATTATGGGAGCCACATTTTCTCTGCAGCTAGGAGATATACTTTTATTCAGCCCTGGAGGTTTTCACTCTAATAGTTGATTCACTTTGGCTTTCACCAGTTTCTTCCTTTTGACCTGTCCTTGATTCTCCTCTATGCCTCTGAGTCTACAAACCCTGCAGTAGGGTTGATGTCCTGGACGCCTAAGGAACCTGGGCATGTTTGTATACCTGGAGGCCTTTTCCTTGATTGTCTCGGAGAGTCTTGGATTGCTGTCGTATTCAACTTTTTCTTTTTTTTTTTTAAGACGGGGCTTCACCATGTTGGTCAGGCTGGTCTTGAACTCCCAACCTCAGGTGATCTGCCCACCGTGGCCTCCAAAGTGCTTGGATTACAGGCGTGAGCCACCACCCCCGGCCTTCAACTTTTTCTTATTTTTGCCTCCTGTGATGAAAAACAAAAGTTATATATTCTCATTGAAAATAATTTGAGATTATCTAAAGAGAAATTAGAGTTCACTTGAAATGCCTCTATCCTGAGATAACTTACTTGTTAACAGTTTGTTAGCCATCCTTGAATGCATCTCTCTATGGATTCATATACATAAATATATATTGATAGGGATTCTCCACTGTTCCCCACAGTTAGCACTCCCAGATCCCTATTCCTTCCAGGAGCTGCGCCAAGCAATTTGGAAACCTCTGAAGGAGCCTATTCATAAACAAACTAGTCCTTTGTAAATTCTGCTGAATATTGTCTTTGCATTGGTGATCAAAGAAAGAGACTGCTGAACACAATTACCTGTTACCCTTAGTGAGACCCTAGATGCTCCCATACTGGGGGAAAAGGGAATCAGATAGAATCCTGTTGCCGTTAACTTGTGCATTGTAGTTCTCTGTGGGATAACTAGGGTCCAAGTGTCACTTCAGACTGGCATGGGTTTTGTGACCGCAATGAGTAATCAGTTTTCTTTATTTTTGTCACTGCCATTAATTTAGGCACTGGTAATAGTAGCTTTATTTGTGATGTAACGACCTTGTGAGCCTAGGTTTTCAGTATTGTTTTCTGGGTGTTTTCATGGCTTGAGTGAGGAGTGTGTATGTTTTTTTTTAAATGATTATGATAATTCTCATAAATGTGAAAATTTAATTCATCGGTTTTAGCCAGATTTTTTTAAGTTCATAAAGTAGATATTTTCATACAAAAAGCTCAAAGTTAGTCTTACTGTGTATGAAAGTGAGTATCTTGATGACCCAGTATGGCTCATGCTTTATATCATTAATGAGTTATGATTTTTAAGTCACATACATTTAAATTTGTACTTTTTTTTTGAGAAAGAGAGGGTCTCACACTGTCACCCCGGCTAAAGTATAGTGGCACGAACACGACTCACTACAGCCACCACCTCCGAGGCTCAAATGATCCCCCCGCCTCAGCCTCCCAAGTAGCTGAGACTACAGGTGCATGCCACAGTGCCTGGCTACTTTTTGTTTGTTTGTTTGTTTGTTTGAAGAGAGACAGCGTTTTGCCATGTGCCCAGGTTGGTCTCACACTCAAGCAATCCACTGACTTTGGCCATCCAAAGTACTGGGATTACAGGTGTGAGCCACCAGTTCAGCCTAAATTCATACATTTAATTAGTATCCTAATCTGCTTGTAAAGAGTATAATTTCAGTTTTGTAATGAGGTATTAAACTTTACCATGCATTCAATTTGTAATTGGTAAACAGAACCTCTAAGTGCTTTCATTTATAATGTAAGTCAGTTGAAGCCATGGTCTTCCAGTAGTTTTTGGTTGAGTGATGAGGGTTTTAGAGTCACAAAATATTGGCAGTGTGCTTAGGCTCATTTGAAACATAAGAAGTTTTCTATCAACAAAAATGAAAAGTAGTGAGAATTGAGTTTTATAGCATGTCTTCCCAGTTTTATAAGTCACACATAGAAATATGTGTTTTTCATATTTTTTTTTCTACAACCACATAATGGGGCTGGAGACATGGGTATTCTGCATCTGTTATCAGTAGAATCATTAGTTTTAGGAAGGAATTTAAGGTGTTTTCAAATAAGGCTGAAAAAAATTCCTAGGAAATTTATTCTATGAGGTATCTTCAGGGGATGGCATCTTTTAGGTTTTGAAATATTAGATATGTCTGTCTTTAGCTATGTTGCTTTATGTTTAAAGTGTTTGTTTTACTGTTAAATTCCAAGGGAGAAATGTAAATATTAATTTTTTTCCATGGAAACAGAATGTATTAAGATGAGACATTTTTTAAATATGTAAATTCAGAAGGGTGAAAATGTATTGCCAGAACCTCCAAGTAGGTACGTGAATGTTTAAGTTCTTGATCAAATGGTGCAAGAAAGGAAGTGAGCCTAGCGATTGGAAGCGGCGTGCTGTGTTCCAGGGGCGTCTCCCAAGGGCACTTCTCCTGAGTCTCAGATGAAGTGAACGTTCACATCTCTGTTTCAATGACTTGTCACTGAAACTTAAACAGAAAGGCAGTTTCTGTGTTTAGACAGAGTTACAGTTTATAACTCTAAAGGATGCTGACAATCTGCTTTCTAAGAAATAATTTGTTTACCCAGCTTAGTTTCTTTTCTGTGTTTTTTAAAAACAGCTTTATTGATTTATTGTTGACATTATATTTTAAAAGAACAATTAGACAAGTATTGGCACGTATTCAACTATGAAACCATCACCACGATCAAGATGACATCCATCATTCCTGAAAGTGTTCTTGTGACCTTTTCTGATCCATCTCTTCTGTCCCCACCCTGCCCCCATCTGTCTCTAGGCAAACACTGATCTGCTTTTTGCCACTCTGGAACGTTGTACCGAGGGACTCGTACACTGTGCACTTTGGCTTCCTTCACTCCCTGTGTTGTTTTTGGAATCCCTCCACGCCCTAGTGTGTATCAGTAGTTCATTCCCCCCTATTTCTGAGCAGTGTTCCATTGTGTCGGTGCGTCACAGTTCTTTAACCTGTTGATGGATATTTGTGTTTTTCTACTTTTGAGCTATTGAGTAAAGCTTCTTTGAACATTTATGTACAAGTCTTTATATGGCTATATGCTTTCACTTATCTTGGATAAATGCATAATATTAAAATGGCTATATCATATGATAGGTGTATGTTTCATTTTCCAAGAAATTGCACAGCTCTTTCCCAACGTGTTCATACTATTTTATAGTTCTACATCCTCACCAATGCATGGTATGCTTATCTTCATAATTTTAGCCGTTCTAATAGGTATGTAGTGGTATCTCATTACAGTGTTAATTTGCAGTAACCTAATGACTAATGATGTTGCACCTTATTTTCTTGTGCTTATTTGTCATTTGTGTATCTCCCTTAGTGAAGTATCTTTTCAAGTCTTTTGCCCATTTTTCGTTGTTATTTATTTTCTTTTTCCAGATTGGTTTCTGATACTAAATTGGCCTCTAGAGTTGGGCAGAAAGACTCATCACTACAGCTTAGTGGTCTACATGCCTCAATCATTTCCCTTCTGTGTGTGTAGTTACTTGTAAATAGTAATCAGAAAATGTGCCCTTGCAAATAGAATCACATTTTATCTAGCTTTTAGCTATAACTAAAGATTATATTAATAAATGAACTAAATATTAGTCACAAGTCACCTTTTGCTACCTAGAGATGGCTAATTTATTAATTAACAAACAGCTAATAAATACCTGTTAGATGGCAGAGATCAGTTCCCTGTTTTTAAAGAAGGTAAACCACAGATACTGGGGTCTGCTTGAGATGAGAGGGTGAGAGGAGGGAGAGGAGCAGGAAAGATCACTGTTGGGCACTGGGTGATGAAATAGTCTGTACGTCAGACCCCATGACATGAGTTTACCTGTGTAACAAACCTTCATATGTACACCGAACCTAAAATAAGTTGTTTTTTTTTTTTTTTTAAATTCCCTGTTCTCAAGAGATATTTTAGTAGGAAGATCCAGGCAGATAAGCAAATATATGTATATGCAAATGAATGCAATAAAATGTTCTGCACATTGTAACTTCTTTATCTCAGCCGGGTATCAGTAGGGCAGCATATGCATTTCATGTCCAGTGGCTGGGAGAGAGCCAGTGCTTCCAGGTATGAGAAGTCGCGCTCTAAGGAAAGTACAGAAATAAATTTCACAATGTTGGCGGCAGAGGAGCTGCTGAGTGAGGTGGTGGCTGCTGCAGTGAGGACCCAGCAGGTGGTCAGTGAAGTTGGTTGTGATTTATTTATCTCACACCTTCTACCTGAAAGGATTTAGGTTTGGTCATCTTTTCATCAAATATTTGTATCTCTGTAAGAAAAGATAACCTGTTTTTAAAAGAACGTGAGAGAATTGGGAAAGGAAAATACTGATACGAATGAGGTTAGTGTGTACTGGAGCTGGGCCACTCCCATTTGTGCCCTGAGTTTGCTATGAAAGCAAGGACAAGGAGGGGTTGCCTTATACCAGTCATCTTAAACCCATCCATCAGGTCATTAAAACCGAGCACTCTTACCAAGCTATTGTATCCAAAAAAGAGTTTGAAACTTTTTTTCAACTCTTTTTTTTTTTTTTTTTTTTTTTTGAGACGGAGTTTCGCTCTTGTTACCCAGGCTGGAGTGCAATGGCGCGATCTCGGCTCACCGCAACCTCCGCCTCCTGGGTTCAGGCAATTCTCCTGCCTCAGCCTCCTTAGTATCTGGGATTACAGGCACGTGCCACCATGCCCAGCTAATTTTTTGTATTTTTTTTTTAGTAGAGACGGGGTTTCACCATGTTGATCAGGATGGTCTCAATCTCTTGACCTCGTGATCCACCCGCCTCGGCCTCCCAAAGTGCTGGGATTACAGGCTTGAGCCACCGCGCCCGGCCTTTTCAACTCTTGAGAGAGGTGGAAGGTGCAAAGCCAGCTCGTAGAGTCCTTGAATACCTTCTTAAGGACTTTAAATGATCTTCTAGACCAGAGGGGGAGCCATTGGAGTGTTTTAAGTGGGAGAGTGACATCATGAGATTTGTGGTTTAGAAAGATCATAGAACATGCAGAATTGAAGATGAATTAAACAGAGGAGGAGAGAGGGCTTGGAGGCATCAGGTGCAGTTAGACCAGTGCATATTCAGACTCCACCGACTAAGTGGTGGATAGCTAAGGGAAGGGTAGTGATGATTGATAGAGTGGGCAGAACTTAGAAACTAACTGGGCTAATTATTTGATCCAGCAGATATTTATTGAGCACCTATTATTTGCTTGGTACTGTGCTGACAGCTGTGGGAAGAAAATGATAAAATAGAGATAACTTCCCCACTCTCATGGAGCTGAGTCTTATGAGGAATGGACATAAATCTCAGCCACAGTTGATACCTGTGTCCTTTACTAACTGGGATGGCGACTATATGACAGCATAAACAAAGGACCTGAACTTGTCAGGAATTGTGGAGGCATTCCTAGGTAATGCTGAACTGAATCTGAAAATAGGCCAGGGAGCACTCCCACATAGAGAGGGAACAGCATTTGTAGAGACTCTGTGGCCAGATGGAGTATGGCATTTTCCACAAACTAAACAAACGGGACGCTGTGAAATAGCAGGGTGTGAGATGAGGCCAAAGTGAGAGATGGGGATTGTTCCACCATGCGAGGCATTGAAGAGGAGTTGTGCTTTTTTGCCGAAGAGAATAAGAAGGCTTTTCCAGATCAGTTTGAAATATGGCCAGTGTTTCTCCTCCTGCACCAGCCTTGTCTTAGTAAATGTTGGAGCAATTTAACTTTGGCTCCCTCTTCTGGCAGGTTGTGGGATTCTGCACTTTCAGAGGGAAAATACCCTAGGATTACTGTTGTTTCACAATTTATCATTCCTGGGAGAACACGTTTGAGACATAATTCCACTTAAATCTTCTGTGTTTCATGAGATTTAGGATTTGCCGTTTGTTCTGAGAGCTTACTCAGTTCAGGATGATTTAGCATGAAAGGAGATGTGGTCAAGAGGAGTTAAGGGAAACTGACAAGCTCTATACCCCGTGGACTCGCTTTGCCCGTCATGTTTTGTCCCCTGTGTTGCCTTACTTAGGGATTGTTATGATCGATGTCACATATGAGAAGGCTATAGAAGAGCCTGTGTGCATTAATGACATCTTCATGACTCAGCTTTAACATATGCTGTTACCAACATTTTCTAACTTGATCTTGTAAATAAGCCTATTGTTTAAAAAGAACTTAGATATACTTGCATATATGATGAATCGTACATTTTCTTATAGCCGGAGTATCCAAGGGCCAAAACAAAGTAGCCTTTTAATGAAATGATTCTTACTGTTAGTAGGCATTATTAAAATAATTTTACTTTCTTTTAACATTTATGTTATCTAGTCTGTGATGTATTCAGAGTGGCATGTAATTTAATACCTTTTAGAGAGGTAACTGCAATATGTTAGAATAGAAAATACCTCTGAACGGCATTTCTCATTAGCAACAGACACTAAGTTAATGTAATTTGTAGTTAATGAGTCTGTGCTCATTTTGAGTTGGGCTCCACACGTTGCCACGGTGATAGATCAGCCAGAAGCATCCACTGAACAAACAGAAGGCACTGCTTTGTGTCCCTCTGGGACTGCTGTTGAGCAGAGCAGATGGGCCCTCTGCGCTCAGAGCTGTCTTCCGCTTGCATCTCATGGTTCTAAGGCAACTTCTTGCCCTGATGTTTGCCGCTGGATAGGCTGCAGAAGAAATGGTAATAACAAAAATATTCCTTGGAATCAATGGTTGTGCTGGCACAAGAGAATACTTCAATTACATAGTCACATTTGCAAACAAGCTTATATTTGAGTAAATTTAAATTTAAAATGTGAAAAAACTGAATCTTTGAATATATATTCTGAAATGACTAGAATTACTGCTTGATTTTTTACTGTTTTTTTCATTGCGTGGTGTCCGTGCATCAGAGAAGTTCTATGCTTTATCATACAAAAGCTTGTTTCTTAAGTTCTGAGATGACATCAGTCATAGGACATATCATCAATTCAATAACGTCCTGTTGACAGGTGGAGCATGAGTGAAGAAACCATGTTACATTTATACACCAATTTTAAGGTGCATCTAAATTTCAGAATGTTGTGTTAAAATGTGTGGGTTAAAATGTCCCTCCAGTTAGCATTTGCCTATAAAATGTTACTTTTCAAATACACTGCTCTCATCCATTTCACACCTACTTACCATTATATTTTAGGCTATTAGTGGCAGCCCACGGGATTCTAATTGAGGGTCCTTTTAACAGTAAATGTCATTATAAGGAAACAGTGGTATACCTAGCTCATACTACATACTGTGATGTCATCTAGGTAGATGGAAGATTTAAATGTACTACTTGGGCCAGGCATAGTGACTCGTGCCTGTAATCCCAGGACTTTGGGAGACTGAGGCAGGCAGATCACCTGAAGTCAGGAGTTCCAGACCAGCCTGGCCAACGTGGCAAAACCCCATCTCTACTAAAAATACAAAAATTAGCTGGGCATGGTGGCGGGTGCCTGTAATCCCAGCTACTCGGGAGGCCAAGGCAGGAGAGTCACTTCAACCCAGGAAGTGGAGGTTGCAGTGAGCCAAGATCATGCCATTGCCCTCCAGCCTGGGCAACAGAGCAAGACTCCATCTCAGTAAATAAATAAAACTTAAGTCTATGCTCTTAACCAGATTTTGGCTGAAAAATATAGAAACTACTCTAGTTATTAGCAGAAATGGGTTTAAAATATGGGGCACTAGGTGAGTATAAAA
The DNA here is from genome assembly GCF_001604975.1 of Cebus imitator. Taxonomy (NCBI): domain Eukaryota; kingdom Metazoa; phylum Chordata; class Mammalia; order Primates; family Cebidae; genus Cebus; species Cebus imitator. Next base: position 5,210,669 of record NW_016107351.1, on the reverse strand, counting down.
TCACTGAAAGGGCTGCAGCGGAATAAACTCTGGCCTGTGCCTTCAGAAATGATACCCCAAAGAGCTCCCTGAAGAGTTGCTACCTCCAGGAAGAATTGGGAGGCCCCACTGGCTCTCTTGATTCCAAAGCACAGTGCCATTGATGCAGACCAGGGGTCAGGGAAGCGGCACTAACACTGTCTGTCACAGCCACAAAGGAGCAATTGGGAATGTGGCTCCTGCGCAGAAACTTCCACCATCTCACAGGCTCCCATAGCCAGTACCCACCAGGTCACATACACCTGCATGAAATTGGGGGAGCCGATCCCTAGCCTCAGCTGTCCTTGCCGGGAGGCTGCGTAAACTGTGTGCCAGGCTTGTCAGTCCTGTATCAGGTGGTGGTGGGGGGGAGAGACCACTTTGACTCCTTGCTTTGTAAACATTTTAAAAATAATGGGATGGCTGTTCATTAACATTCATCTAGCACCTAACACTTTCCATACTGTTGGATATATGAGAACCAAATTAAGAGGGGAGGTTTAGAACCACACTAAGATCTAATCGTCCATTCCTGAGTACAGCTGTCATTATCTCTTCTAGATTAGTGCAGTCTCTGCCTTCCTCCTTCCCTTGTTTAGGTTATTCTCTGTGGTTCCTCCTTTAACATGATAATTTAACAAAGACACTTCTGTGGCTTCCATTGCTTCTGAGAGGAGGAGGACTATTACAATATAAACTCTGTGTACTAAGTGCAGTTACTGTTCTGAACTGTTCTTTACATAGATTAACATTCTGTCCTCAAGGAACTCAGTAAGGGATTCTTAGCCCTCTTCCTCCCCTCCTTGCCCTCACAAAATGGATGGCACGACTGAGGGATAGAGAAGCTAAGTAACTTATCCAGGATCCCCAGCAAGGAAGTGGCAGAGCTGAGGTTTCAACCCCAAGTGCATACTCTTAGCCACTGCATTACCTCTCAGGAGAGGTGTATGGAATTGATAAACCCCTAATTCTTAATGGCGATGATCCCTGCCAGGGGGAAGGTGGAATACACAGTCAGGAAGGGAAAGATAGGTGGGCTTTGGTGGAATGGGGACATTTTATTTCTTAAGCTGGAGATTGGTTCCGTGGAGACTTGTTGATTATTTGGTCTTTATGCCTTTTTAAAAATGTCTTATATTTCTAAATAAATTTTTAAAGAAAAGACTTTCTTGGTAATATGACTTGGGTGATGGACTAAGATAGAAGCACCTCAGCATGCTGACACCCCATGCTCCCCTGCTCTGTTCATTCCCGGGTGAGGACTATAAGGTGGATCCATAGGGAACTTCTTTTCCCATTTGTGTTCCTGCTCAGGTGGCAGAGCTGAACACGGAGGGCACCGCTGCGGTGCTGTCTTCCTCTCCCAACCTCTTGGCTCTAGAGCCTGCCCAGGGGCCCAGAGACCTCGACAAGCTTAAGTGCCTATTGAGTTCAGACAACCCATGACTGCATGGCCATTCAGCTCACCATGGGTTAACAATTGTAGCAGCCTGTGCCTAGGGTTTCTAGGTGGCAGCCAGGTGGGAACACTGAGGAGTGTCAATCTGTGGAACCACCCAGTGTTCTCCCAGCTACAGGTCAAGTGATACCATCCAAAATCCTTCCAGGGTCTCTGCCTCCCTCTCCAGCCTCCTGTGAAACAACCCCTAAAGGCGAGAAGCTCTTTTTCATTTCGGGAACTTCCCATGCACTGTCTAGGCTGGTGGGAGTGAGTTTGTAGACATGAGGTACATACACACTCACACACGCAGACATAGTTTACCTCGATAACTCTGACAGTTTTCCAGGCTCAGCTTAACTGTCACTTTCTCAAAGGAGCTTTCGGAATCCCTAAATTAGGTCCTCTTGTCCCACTGTTCCTTTCATCATGCGTACAACAGTGTTTAATTTTTATTTGTGGAATCATTTTAAAGATAATGTCTCTTTTACTATATGATAAACTGTAAGGACAGGAACCATATCTTTTTCTATTACTCAGTATTCACAGTGCCTGGCACAGAATAGGAACCCATTAAATATTTTCTAAATAAGGGGAGGATTGGTGAGGATGCTGACATGTGTTGGGGGGTCGAGCAGATGATAGGCAGATAGCATGGGAAAACAAGGAGTTTGAGCCCTTATTGACCCTGCTTTCCTTTTTTTGCAGCACTTCACACCTGACGAACCATGTGTCTTACTTACACATCATGTTTATTGTTGACCTTTTTTCTCTGCTGAGATGTGAGCTCCACAGGGCCAGGAATCTTCTTTTTTGTTCTTTGATGCAGCCCCAGCCTAGAAGAGGTTGAGCTATAGGAAACCTCTGTATTTGTTGAATGCATGAGTACCTTCTGTCTCTATAAACTACAAATCCAGGCCATAGATTAAGAGAAGCTGGATGGCATCAAAATTCCAGAGTGCAGGAAAAATTTTAAGCAATTACAGAGGGGAGTTTTGGCAGTCCATGTCTGCCAAAAGTTAGTAAGGAATTCTTGGTGGCAGCGGGCGCTTATGCTAGCGTTAGTAGGTCACAGAGCACATTGCTGTTTCTGAGACTGCATGTGGCAGTGTCAGGCGGTCTGGAAATGACTGAAGGTTGGGATGATACAGAAGTATGAGTAGGAAGGAAGGTTGGGGGCCTCCGCCGTTGCAGATGGCAATATTGAAGTGACTGAGCATGATGAGACAAGCCAACTAAAATGGCTAGGAAAGAAGCAGAGAAAATGGGTTGCAGCCAGGACTTGAAAAGGTGCAGAGCCTAGCAGGGGTAGACTGGAGGCTAAGGAGGCTGGGTCAGCAAGGCTAGTTCCTTCTCCCTTGGTCTCCTAGAGATGACAATGTAGAAAAGTCTGAAAAGGAACTTCTTCAAGATAAAGTTCTCCAAAATCTAAAGGTATAGCAGTCTGAACTTCGTATCCATACTGTAGCCCGTGGTTTTAGGGAAAGCAAAATGTGGGAATCTATTTGGCCCTGTTATGATAAAACTACCTGAAAATTTTAGCTGAAAGCAGAAAATTATTTCTTGGAAAGAAAATTGTTTTAACAGACTTGCTTTCTTATATAAAGAGTTATCATCTACCTTTTCACCAGCAGATGTCGCCCTCAATTAAAAAACAAAAGGCAGACGCTTACTAGGCACAGAGTAACCAAAATTTCCGGTTTGCTGAAAGTTTTTTTTTTTTTAAACTAAATATGTAGTTATTAAATGGTTGCTATCTTAATTTTTTTAAAACAAATGATTTGTTGAAAATCATAAGGAAGCTCAGGTTCCCATTCCCTTCCTGTATTCCCTCACTGCATGAAAACACTGATGTGTAGGATAGGTTCCCACGTGAGCCCATGTCTTCAAGGTGTGGCCCTAGAGTCCAGTCTTTCTGAAGAAGGGAACTGTCAAGATTGCTTTGATACTCTGTTTTTTTGGACAGTAATAGATTCATAAATGAGGATCTGAAAAGAGTATATGGCTAGGCCAAAATTGCCCATTTAATTTATCTGTGTTATAAAAATAGATCCACATTTGAGATCCTCCACTTACCATTTGAGATTGTTAGGTGGCTTCTTGATTCAAAGATCCAAAAAGTACTGGCTTAAGTCACAGAAGGTTTATCACTACATAACGTAAAAGAGACCCAGAGGTACAGCCCAACTGGGTCAGAATTCCCCATTCCTTCTGTCTGTTGCTTTGCCAAGTGAGGCTTCTTTTCCCTTTTCTTAGGGTCCAGGATGACCTGTAGACTACCAGCCATAGCATTAGTGTTGCAAGGTGGAAATATCACTGTGAGAACAAGCATGTGGGTAAACTGAGTGTGCCATGCTTGTGTTACACTCCAGGGCCCTTGGTCTTTATGTTAATGAGTAAATGCTTAGTGGCATTGTTTTCTATTTGTGAAATAATGTACTAGTACTTTAGTGTAGAGTAAATAGTTGTGAGGGAAAATCTCCCACTTGAAAAAGCTTGTGAGCTGTCACAACTTCTAGTTTCTCAGTCTCTGTTTCACTTTCAGTCTTTATGAAATCAGGTAATTATTTAAATTTAACAGCTTCTAAGAACCTAGCTTAAACCTTATCTTTTTCAAGAGTACAGTGCCATTTCTAGACCAGCACCATTCAATAGAAATAATGCAAGCCACAAATGTGAGCTGTGTAAATCATTTTAAATAGCCTAATTTCATTACTTAAAAAGTAACAGGTGGATTACTTTTGATAATGTATGTTTAACTTGATGTATCCAAAATATTACCACTTCAATGTGAAAACAGAAAAATTGTTAATGAGGTATTTCTCTCTCTCTCTCTCTTTTTTTTTTATACTAAATCTCTATAATCCAGCATAATCACACCTCAATGTAGACATCAAGTCACAACAGCCACACTTGGCCAGTGGCTACTATACTGGGCAGCACATGGTCATTCTTCTCTCTACACCTGTCTGAGATTTCCAGTCCATTGCATAAGCTTTAAATACTCTGTGTGTCTTATTTCCCCAGTTGATTGTTGATTCACTTAGGTGAGAAACCTAAGTGTTCCAGTACCTTCCAACCAACATGGTCCTGGATTCAGACTAGGAAATTCTTGTTTGACTTTTGGATGTGTTCAGTATGAAAGAAAGCTTCCTTCAGGCAGCACTGTCGAGTAGGCAGCTGAAGAAGGAGGCTGCACTTCGAGCTGGAGGTCAACACTGAGACAGTACTCAGGCATCAGTAGCACAGAAATGATGGTCAAAATGGTGAGCATGGACAGCCTCTCCAGAGAGTCCAGGACTGTAGAACCAGTACAAGGACTTGCAGCCCATTAGCAGTCAGAGGACCAGCAGAACCAAAGGAGTCTCTGAGGGACACAGGAAGGGCGTGGGCAGCACAATTCAGACAAGCCAGATGTACTCATTCACTGATCCTGTTGGGCTTGTAGCTCAAGGCTATTGTATAGTTAGTTAAAGCACCGGCGTTTCTAAGAGTAATCTCATTTATCTAAACTTAATATGTTCTTGTTTTTTCTTAATAGCATTTTAATTTTTCATTCAGTAATCATAAAACGATTATTCTCACAATTGGAGAGGAGACATGACATAGGTTATTTAATTTAATTTATTGATTGATTGATTGAGATGGAGTCTCACTCTGTCACCCAGGCTGGAGTGTAGTAGCACAATCTCGGCTCACTGCAACCTCTGCCTCTAGGATTCAAGTCTGCCTCAGCCTCCTGAGTAGCTGGAATTACGGGTGCCCACCACTATGCCCAGCTGATTTTTGTATCTTTAGTAGAGATGGGGTTTCACCATGTTGGCCAGGCTGGTCTTGAACTTCCGACCTCAGGTGTTCTGCCTGCTTTGGCCTCCCAAAGTGCTGGGATTACAGGCATGAGCCACCACACCTGGCCTATTTATTCATAATTTTTTTTAATTAAAACAACACCTACACAAGACTTTGGGATACATTTCCAGGATTTTTCCTCTAGAGGGTTTCTGTGTCTGACAGTCTAATATTACAAGTGCTTTCTCTTCCCTATATCTGGCCCTTTTCCTGTAAAGAGCCGATAGTAAGTATTTTTTAAGTTGAAGAACCATTTATTTTACCCAAAATAAAATAGTGATCCAACTCTGTCTAGCCTTTGGGACAAAAAGAGGCCCAGGGGCAGTAAGACTCTCATCAAGGTCATTCCCAGAATTTTAGACTTTGCTGGCCATATGTGGTCTTTGTCATATATTTGTCTCTGGGTTTTTTCCCCATCCTTTAAGAACATAAGGGGCATTCTTAGTTCACCTGCCAGTCCTGTTCTACTCATATAACAGTTATTCAAGGTAGAAAGGGAAGACTGGTCAGGAATACTTTGACTCTTAAAAAATGAGGCTGTCTTAGATACAAGAATTGACTACACACATAATGCATCAGGCAGATAGCACACAGGAAAACATATTCCATATTCAAATGTCTTAGAATTTGGTAGTTTATACTGAAAAAAGGACTGATAACATTCATTTATGATTGGCTTACTTGATTTCTGTAGCATGAATTTCTTTTTCTCTGAAAGTTTTGAGGAAAAACAACCCTGAATTTGTCCTTCGATCATTTTAGAAAGATTAGCAGCAGCATGGTGGAAGAGCACGGTCAAAGATGTGAGTTCTAGTCCCAGTGGCAGCGTGCAAATCATAGCCAGATCATCTCGGCAGCCTGGGTCTGTGCAGTTGAGGGAGGGACTGGATGATTTCAAGGTTCCCATCAGCGCAAATGCTTTACTCCTGAGTCCTTGCCTAATTGTTTCCATCAGTTGAGTTCTGGTGCATTTTCTACATTTCCAGTTTTTTAAAACGCAAGATGACAGGTCAGTACAAAGTACAAGTGCAGTCGGTCCTTCTTATCTGTGGCTTCTGCATCCATGGATTTAACCAACTGTAAATCAGAAATATTTGAAATATAAATGGATAGTTGCATCTGTACAGAACATGTACAGGCCTTTTTTATTGTCATGATTCCCTAAACAATATGGTATAACAGCTATTTATATAGCATGTAAATTACATTAAGTATTATAAGTAACCTGGAGATTATTTAAATATATAGGAGAGCTGGGCATGGTGGTATGCACCTATTGTCGCAGTTACTTGGGAGGCTGAGGTGGGAGGAACAGTTGAGTCCAGGAATTCAAGTCTAGCCCACCCTGGCCAACACGGTGAGACCTGTCTCTTAAAAAAGATTAAAAATTAAAAACAACAACAAAAAGTATGTGGGAGGATGTGCGTAGGTTATATGCAAATAATAACCCATTTTTTATATCAGGGACTTGAGCATTTGTGGATTTTGGCATCCAAGGGGGTTTCTGGAGCCTGTTGGATACTGAGGGACGACTGTACTTTGACTTGTATAGTAGCTAGCCATCCAATGCCAGTTATTTACAAAAGAGAAACTGGGTTTTTCATCACAAAAATTTCTTTAGCTTGCTAATAGTTCTTTTTTCATTCCTTTCTCCTTCTCCTTCCCTCCTGCTGCTGCTGCTTTTGAATTTCATAGTAAAAGAACCAATACTCCTAGCTTCCCAAGAAGCATTTGTTGAGTCTAGAATAAAACTTTTGAGCCAGGTGCAGTGGCTCACACCTGTAATCCCAGCACTGTGGGAGGCTGAGGTGAGTAGATTGCTTGAGTCCAGGTTCTTGAACTTACCAGGAGTTCTAGACCAGCCTGGGAAACATGTCAAAACCCCACCTCTAAAGATATAAAAAAATTCACTGGGCATGGAGTTGTGCATCTGTCATCCCAGCCACTTGGGAGGCTGAGGCGGGAGGATCACCTGAGCCCAGGAAGCCAAGGCTGCAGTGGGCTGTGATCTTGCCACTGCACTCCAGCTTGGGTAACAGAAGTGAGACCCTATCTCAAAAAACAAACAAAAGAGCCTGGTTGGGCATTGTGGCTCATGCCTGTAATCCTAGCTCTTTGGAAGACCGAGGTGGGTGTATCACCTGAGGTCAGGAGTTCGAGACCAGCCTGGCCAATGTGGTGAAACCCCATCCCTACTAAAAATACAAAAATTAGCCGGGTGTGGTGGCAGGCACCTGTAATCCAGCTGCTTGGGAGGCTGAGGCAGGAGAACCACTTGAACCCAGGAGGCAGAGGTTGCAGTGAGCTGAGATTGCACTATGACACTTCAGCCTGAGCAAAGAGAGCAAAAAAAAACCCTCCATCTCAAAAAAAAGCAAAAACAAACAAAAACACTTTTGAGGCAGTTAAGTATGTGAAAAAATAATTGCTGTTATGCTAATTGTCATTTTTAAATACATTGAGTGGTTTTAAGTTTGCTATACAAATGTGTATATATACTGAGCTCTCAGTTTTATTTGAAAAGTTGCTATTGTGAAAGAGACGGCAAGTTTTCTTCTCTGTCCTGGGTTGTTTTGTGCTTTATTAAGAGCAGGTTTAAGTTAACAAAACAACTGAGCTGCAAGTACAAAGTTCCCATGTATTCCCTCTCCTCCTCACCCCTAGTTTGCTGTATTTTTATGGTACATTTGATACAACTGATGCTCCAGTACTGATACCTTTTTTTTAAGGCAGAGTCTCACTGTGTTTCCCAGGCTGGAGTGCAATGGTAAGATCTCAGCTCACTGCAACCTCCACCTCCCAGGTTTAAGTGATTCTCCTGCCTCAGCCTCCCGAGTAGCTGGGATTACAGGTGTGCGCCATGACGCCCAGCTAATTTTTGTATTTTTAGCATGTTGGTTAGGCTGGTCTCAAACTCCTGACCTCAGGTGATCCACCTGCCTTGCCCTCCCAAAGTGCTGGGATTACAGGCATGAGCCACTGCACCAGGCTGAAACATTATGATTAACCAAATTCCACAGTTTACATTAGAGTTCACTCTTTGTGTTGTACACTCTGTGGGTTTTGACATGCACAATACTGTGTATCCATCGTGGCAGTTTCTCTGCCCTAAAAATCCCTGTGCTCCACATAGTCATCCCCCACTCCCCTGGCAACCACTGACCTTTTCACCAAAATTGTAGTTTTGCCTTTTCCAAAATGTCACATAGTTGGAATCATACAGTATCTACATACTGTCGATTTTTCTACATACCGTAGGTTATCTACATACTGTGCTTTTCTGATTGGCTTCTTTCACTTAGCAATATGCATTTACGGTTCCTCTGTCTTCATGACTTGATAACTCATTTTTAAAAATCACTTAATGTTCAATTGAATGCACCAGTTTATCCATTCACATACTGAAGGACATCTTGGTTGCTTCCAGTTTTTGACAGTTGTGAATAAAGCTGCTACAAACATTTGTGTGCACGTTTTTGTATGAACGTAAGTTTTCAACTCATTTAGGTAAATACCTAGTAGATTTTCTGTTATAATTAGCTAAAGGTCACTATGAAGAAAATACATATTTATAGGCCCCTATACACTTAAGAATCAACTTTTAACAAATGGATTCTTCATCTTTCCTTAAAAAGAAAAGATACAATGGATGTTCCTTCCATGTAAAGATAAAGAACTTTACAATCTAAAGTAATTACAAAAAAGATTTCATGTCTATATCAAGGCCAGGGAACTAGGAACAGAGACAGGCTGGACATAGGGAAGAAGAAATCCGTGGACTCTGAAATGCTAGCCATCACAAAATTAAAACTGCATATCGTGTTCTCTGGACTTCACTTAAGCCATATTCTTTCAGGATTAGAAGGCACCTTAGAGTGCCAGCTAGTCTGAACCTTTCATTTCCAGATGAGAAAACTGAGGTTTAGGGATATGAAAATTACTTGGTTGAGATCATATATATTCTTAGTGGAAGTGAATCCAAAGTTTTTGTATTTTATCCAAGGCATTTTTTTTATTTCATCAACTAATTTCTTTACATTATGTTGCTGTCTCTGCATTTTGTTAAACTTTATATGTTTGAGAAAAACAGCCACTTGTTCAATATTTATTGAGCACTAACTGTTGTCGGGCACTATGCTCCCATAATTTACAGCCTAGAGAAGAAGACAGTCATTTTAAAAAGTAATGCACACAATGCTGAGTACTGTGCTAAATGCCAGGTACTATGGATGTTTAGTCAGAAGCACCTAGACTGGCTTAGGCGATAGGAGGTTTGGAGAGGAAGTGACATTTAGTCTGATATTTAAAGAATGACTAAGAATTACCACGTTTTTTGAATCTGACATCAATTGTATTATGCACTATTTTATATACCACTAAGAAAGAAAGAAAATTGCCAGTTAAACTGATATATTCATCGTCAGTTATAAGATGCATCCCCATTTCAGAAATGTTGAAATGTTTGGAAATATTCCATAGATTGATGAAATGCAGTGGTTAGATGAGAAGCAAGCGGCTCGCAGGGGAGCTGAGCACAGTGAACCTTGAAGCTGAGTCTGGGGAACTGGGAGTCTTACTGCGCAGGACTGTGTAGACCGTGCAGATGGTTTGGATTTTATTCCGAGAGTGTTATGAGACCTCAAGTTTTAAACCAGGGAGGAGATCTCCGTTTCAGAAGGATCACACTGGCTGCACTGTAGATGGTGGATTAGAACAGAGTCTCTTAACAGTACTCCAGCTAAGAGATAAAGGTGCCCTGATTCTGATGGTAACAGTTGCAGTGAAAATAGATGGGTGAGATTGAGGGATATTTGAGGGTGGAGGGCATTTAGGAGCTATTAATAGAAATTACTTAACAGAAATGACAAGATTTGGTGATCGATTAGGTGTAGGAGAGATTGAAATACTCAGAAAGGTGAGGCGAGAAAGCTGATGAGTATATGGGACATGTTGATTTTGAAGTGTATCAAGTATAAAAGAGTGGGCAACAAAGCCGTAAGAGAAAAGGCAGCCTGCCATGGAGGAATAGAAAGGCAGGAAGACACACTGGCCATCGCTGATAAAGACAACTCTAGGGGTCAAAAGATAAAGGTTAACATAGCCTTGGATTTTAGCATCAAGGAAGAAATTATGGCCTTGGATAGTCTGTTTCCATGAAGAGGAGGAGGATAAAGGGGAGACAGGCAAGCAAGAAAGCAGGAAGAGGCAGTGTAAACAGGCTCTGAAAGATTTGGCAGGAGAAGAGGAGAGAGTGGGAGGAGCTGGAGGGGAATGTGAAGTCCAGGAAAGAGATGATTGTTGCCATTTGAAGAGATCAGAGATTTGAACATGTTCAAATGATGAGGAGAAAGAGCTAATTACAGTAGCCAGACAGTCCCTGGGCCAGTTAGAGGTTGGAAATGCAATTTCTGTCACTCTGCACACAAACACAGCAACCCTCTTTTTTATATTCAATAATGTCCATCATTTTAAAACTCTGACTAGAAAAAAATAGAGAAATATTTGTAAAGCAAGGAATTGATCCAAGACCCAAGCTTGCGTTTTGGGCCTTCATATCTACTTTGGAGAGAATTGTGAGTTGAAGACCCAGGACATGCAAAGTCCCTAAAATAGGATCCAGAGGTTTGGAGGGTGCCCCCTTGCATTTCCTCTCTGACACCATTGATTGTGAGGTGTATTGGTACTGCATATGCCATCAGGAAAGGAAAATACACTGCCTGTGCACTGACATGTCATCCATTTTAAGACACATCCCAGCGTAAGTGATGGGAACATAGGAAGGGATGTGCGTCTTTGAGTGGATGGAATACAGTATCAGCCTTAGACAGGAGTAGCAGATGCGGGACAAAGAACAGGGTGACACATATATATCTGTAGTGACAGAAACCTTAAGTTTTTACTTGACAGCTTCTATTTCTTTTGTAGAGTAGTCAAGTTCATTTTCTGGGGATGGGGAGAAGTAGGAACAGGGAGATAAAGGCATTAGCAGCTCAGGAGTGGAAGATCTTTAAATGAATTGTTGACAGCACTGGAACAAGGCAGGCCCAGGAAGTTGCAGGAGTGACAGGAAGCAGTGAGGGTGTTTTGAGGCTAGGGACCATACATTCGGATGGTACCAAATTGAATGGTCACAAGATTTTCTTGAGAGATACTTAGCAATTTGAGTCAGGAAGTAGGGAGGGTAGACAGTGGGTTCATCCTGGACTGAAGACGTGTCAGGCACTGGTGACAGACAGACAGTGAGGCAAAGACCTGGAGGATACTGGCAGTGTAGACAGTGTAAGTGTTCACGTAGATGACCAAGTCTGTGTTGAGAGACAAATAGTGCAGGTAGACTGGAGCCAGTAACATAAAGGAAAACGGTACCATAGCATGAACCACCCCCCAGTGTTTACTTAAAATATTTCTGTAATATTTCTTCTACATAAAAGGTATGCACAGAGCTTGGTATAAACTCATTTTGTACATAGCTTTTACTCAACTATCAAACCAGTGATGTTTACAAATTGAGTAGAAAACCAAAAGTTTTTTAAAATAACAAGATTAATGTCCTGGATAATGATGTTTTGTGTACAAGGTGAGGTGAGATTGGCTATTGAGGCGCAGATTCTTTTGCACTTTACGTGTCGGCGTGCGTTACTACTCAAATTTGCGTTCGGCATGCTCATTAGTGAACCCTATTATTAGGTTATCACCCAACTCTTCTGCTCCTTTTTAAAATTTAAATGCCTATGAAATCTTTGTTTATGCAACTTACGCCAATGTGATTTTGGACCTTCACTTAATGCAAATTCATTATTCGCACAGTAGGCCCAACTGCACTGTTTCCCAGTAAATCTGTGGCAGAGCGTGGCAGAGCTACAGCTGCCATACCACACTGAAATTCAGCAGTATGGTAATACCTTGCTTGACAGCAGAGATACATTCTGAGAAATGCGTTGTTAGGCTGTTTTGTCATTATGCGATCATAGTGTGTACAAAAAGGATGGTGTAGGTTGCTGCTCACCTGCACCATGTGACGGAACCTAGGCTCCTAGGCTGCAAGCCTCTACGGTATGTTACCGTACCGAATACTGTAGGTAGTCGCAACACAATGGTAAGTATTTATGTTATCTAAACATAGAAAAGGTACAGTAAAAATATAAAGAATTTTTTTTTTTTTTTTGAGATGGAGTCTTGCTGTGTCGCCCAGCTGGAGTGCAGCGGCACGATCTCGGTTCACTGCAACCTCCACTGCCTGGGTTCAAGCAATTCCCTTGCCTCAGCCTCCCAAATAGCTGCCACTACAGGCGCGCGCCACCATGCCCAGCTAATTTTTTTTTTTTTTTTGTATTTTTAGTAGAGACGGGGTTTGACGATGTTGGCAAGGATGGTCTTGATCTCCTGACCTCGTGATCTGCCCGCCTCAGCCTCCCAAAGGGCTGGGATTACAGGCGTGAGCTATCGCACCCAGCCAGTATTAAGAAGGTTACCTTTGTAAAAGGTGACCTGTGTAGGGCACTTAACTATAAATGGAGCTTGCAGGACTGCAGCTGCTCTGAGGAGTCAGTGAGTGGTAAGTGAATGTGAAGGCCGAGGACATTACCATGTACTTCAGCCACACTAAACTTATTTTTAAAAATTTTTTTTCAGTAAATAAGCTTAGCTTTCTATAACTTTTTATTTTATAAACTTTTTAATTTTTTAAAGATTTTTCACTCTTATAATAACACTTAAAAAACACATTGTACAGCTGAACAAAAATATTTTCGTTTCTTTATATCTTTATTCTGTAAGCTCTTTTGAAAACCGAGATACAAACACACACATGAGCTGAAGCCTGCGTGGGGCCAGGATCATAGTATCACTGTCTTCACCTCCACATCGTGTCCCACTGGAAGATAACATGCCCGGAGCTTTCATCTCCTGTGATAACAGTGACTTCTGGATAGCTCCTGAAGGACCTGCCTTAGGCTGTTTTACATTTAACTGTTTTGTTAAGTGCAAGCAGTACACTCTAATAACAAAAATCATAGAAAATACATAAACCAGTAATATAGTTATTATGAAGCTTTATGTGCTACTGTATATAATGTATGGGCTAGACCTTTTTTTTTTTTTTTTTTTTTTGGAGACCCAGTCTTGCTGTTGCCCAGGCTGGAGTGCAGTGGCTCAGTCTTGGCTCCCTGCAACCTCTACCTCCCAGGTTCAAGTGATTCTCCTGCCTCTGCCTCCTGAATAGCTGGGATTGCAGGCACTTGCTACCACACCTGGCTAATTTTTTTTATTTTTTTAAATATTTTTAGTAGAGATGGGCTTCCCCATTTTAGCCATGCTGGTCTCAAACTCCTGACCTCAGGTGATCTGCCCACCTTGGCCTCCCTAAACTTTTTATATGACTGGCAGCATGGTAGGTTTGTTACTACCAGCATCAGCACAAACACATGAGTAATGTGTTGTACTACAATATAACGGCTGTGTTACTAGATAATAGGAATTTTTCAATTCCATTATAATCTTACGGGACCACTGTCATATATGAAGTCAGTTGTTGGCTAAAAACATCATTATTTAGCTTTAGTTATTCATGTAACCCAGAATGCACCAATATATATTTTATATATTATCAGAGTTAAAAATACGTGTAAATTAATGGACACCTGAAGACTCCATCATTTTTATAAATATTGAACAAGGGCAGTGGTTCTCATAGGGAGGTGCCGGACCCAGCAGCATTAGCATTGTCTCAGTAACTATCAGAAATGCAATTCTGGCCAGGCATGGTGGCTCAGCCTGTAATCCCAGCACTTTGGGAGGCTGAGGCAGATGGATCATTTGAGGTCAGGAGTTCGAGATCAATCTGGCCAACCTAGTGAAACCCCATCTCTACTAAAAATACAAAAATTAGCCAGGCCGTGGTAGCCTTTGCCTGTAATCTCAGCTACTCCAGAGGCTGAGGCAGGAGAATCACTTGAACCTGGGAGGCAGAGGTTGCAGTAAGCCAAGATGGCACCACACTGCCGTCCGGCCTTGGTGACAGAGCGAGACGCCTTGTGAAAAGAAACAGAAAGAGAGAAAAAGAAATGCAAATTTCCAGTTTCTCCTTGCTCTTTGATATTGAACAGAAAGTCTGGAGGTGGACACCAGGCGTCTGGGCTCTGTTAGCCCTCTAGGTGATTGCGATGCAAACCAAGTATGAGAACTGCTGCTCCAATCTTACTGTATCACCTTGATTTTATAGATGAGGAAACCAAGGCCCAAGAATGACTGGCTGAAACTCTCAAGATCAGTTTGTGTGTAACAAAACTAGATCTTAAACTTGGAAGTCTAGACTTTGCTCCAGTTCTGTTTCCAAAGCACTACATTGTCATTTTTTTCCTCAGGTTTTGGTTATGGTTTCCTTGGTTTGGGTTGGGTTTTAAGGGGGTCTAACTAAAGTTTTGGGTTCTTTTGCCTTTTGTTCATTTTAGTGCCAGAACCTACTAAGACCTGTTCAAGCCAGCCCCAACCTGCCGGTACCAGTACCAGTACTTCCACCAGCACTATCTCCAGCAGCAACAATGGCAAACGTGCATCTGCCAGTGGCCAGCAGCCAGCTGCATCCCGTTACCTGCCTCGAGAGGTGCCTCCACGCTTCCGCCAGCAAGAACAGAAGCAGCTATTAAAGAGAGGTCAGCCATTGCCTACGGGGACTCTAACCAGTGTGAGCCCAACCCAGGGAGCTGGGCCTGCAGGGGTAAGCCCACCTCCCCTATCTGGAGCCGGAACACAGCATCATCCCAGTAAGCTCCAACCAGGTAAAATCCATATAGGATGAGATATTCTTTTGATCTGAAAACTGTTTGCTATTTTCAGCTTTGCTGCTGAGCAATAGAAATAGACATATTTTGGTCCGTACTCACTACATACACAGAGACAGGCAGATTCAGTGTTCTTCAAAACTGTGACTTTGTTGTATGGTCAGAACTAATATTTTTAGACAACTTTACCATGACTCTTCAAATAGTCTTGACTTTCATCTGCTTACCACTTGGTAGAGGGGATGTAAGTCGATGATTGTCACCAAAAAGCAAGGCAGAAAAGATAAACTATATTCACTGACCAAGAATATAGTCTCTTCTATTTAGTTGCCAGCAGTTTATAATAAAACATGCTACTTCCCCAAAATGGTCCTTGGGAAAATCTTAACAAAGACAAGCATTCTATAGTTAGACCTAAGTAGCTTGGTGTTTTAATTTAAAGAGCTTATTTTGAAAAACCAAATAAGAAATGTAACAACTCTGCCTTTTCTGGTTGTATCTGGTTGTGATGTGATTGGTTGACTATTGCGTTAGTGTTCTCATCAAATGCTGCTGGTGCAGGATGTTACTGATATCTTCTTAGATAAGTAGAAAATAAGCAATTAAGTCAATAAAATCTTGGTACGATAATATTCCTTCATGAATTATTTGTCTTTGTAAATATGATCACATATGACAAGAAACTATTCCTAGTTCATAGCCCTTATAAAATACATATTGTAGGCTAGGCCCAGTAGCTCATGCCTGTAATCCCAGCACTCTGGGAGGCCGAGGCAAGTGGATCACCTGAGATTGGGAGTCTGAGACCAGCCTGACCAACAGAGAGAAACCCTGTGTTTACTAAAAATACAAAGTTAGCTGGGCATGGTGGCGCATGCCTGTAATCCCACCTATTTGGGAGGCTGAGGCAGGAGAATTGCTTGAACCTGGGAGGCAGAGGTTGCATTGAACCGAGATCATGCCATTACACCCTCTAAAGTCTCTGATATCGTAGCCAGATGCATCTTTCTGACTCATCACCTTTCATTGATGAAGGGTCCCCTCACAAACCTGCCCTGGTCACCTAGGTACTAAAGCACAAACTCCATTTTTCTGCCTGACTGTGAAGACCCTTCATAGCCAAGTCTCCCCAACATTTTTCCCTCCTACTCTCCATGGCCTTTTTTTCCTTTTCTTTTTCCTTTCCTCTTTCCTTTTTCCTTCCCCCTCCCCTCCCCTCCTCTCCCCTTCTCTTTTTCATGTTACAGTTGTTTAATCAATTCATATCCAGGTGAAATTCTTTTAGTGTATTCCTGAAGAGTAACCAGATTTCTGGGTTGCAGTAAAACTTTTTTTAGATACAGTTTGAAACAAAAGCTCTTAAAAGTAATACATAGGGCTAGGCGTGGTGGCTCACGCTTGTAATCCCAGCACTTTGGGAGGCTGAGGCATGAGGCAGGTGGATCACCTGAGGTCAGGAGTTTGAGACCAGCCTGACCAATATGGTGAAACCCCATCTCAAAAAAAAAAGGTAAAACATAGATTTTTATTGTATTTGTATCTATGTAAGCATGTTTTCACTCTTACCGTCACTTCTACATTAAAAGGAAAAATATAGTTTTATATGATTACATTCCTCTAACTTGAAAGGTATAATTAAAAAGAAGTACAGATGCTGGGTCAACAGAACTAAGACTAAATTAACCAAGCAGGGGGCAGGTGAGTAATCCTTAGGAATTTCATAGCACACCATTCCTAATGAAAAACAACGTGAAACTGGGAGTTATTTCAGCTTAGCACATTAATTTCTGTGTTTTTCCCAGGTGTGTTAGTATGTAAATTCTTTGCTCCCTCCCCCCAAGTTAAATGTGCTTAGAAGGTGACGTATTCGTGGAAAGAATTGGAGTTTGAGTCACCTTTGTCATAGCTTTAAAAACTTGCACAGTGTCAACCTTTGAAGATTCGTGGGCATCCTTGGTTCTCCATCACTGAGTATTTGACCAGTCACCTGCTGCCTTCCCATGGAAGGAGATTGTTACAGGCTCCTGCTATACTAATGGAAGACTTATGTGTCCATTCCAGTAAACGAGAGGATTTATGGATAAAATTAAACAGCAGAGGGGCAGAAATGGGAAAGTTTTAAGAGTTAAAAATGGAATTTGTAGCGTGTTTAGCTTTGTACATATAGATAAAATTTATATACTGTTACAGTACAAGGCAACTGGTGAAATTAGAAAAGAGATTTATATAGGCCAGGCGCAGTGGCTCATGCCTGTAATCCCAGCACTTTGGGAGGCCGAGGCAGGCGGATCACCTGAGGTCAGTAGTTTAAGACCAGCCTGGCCAACATGGTGAAACCGTGTCTCGACTAAAAATACAAAAATTAGCTGGGTGTGGTGGTGCATGCCTGTAACCCCAGCTACTCAGGAGTCTGAGGCAAGAGAATCACTTGAACCCAGGAGGCAGGGGTTGCAGTGAGCTGAGATCACGCCACTGCATTCCAGCCTGGGCAACAGAGCAAGACTGCATCTCAAAAAAAAAAAAAGAAAAGAAAGAAAAGAGACTTAGCCTTACAGTTATTTCATTGTTCTTTTTCTTTATATAGCACACGCCTCCTAACAGGATGTAAATCAGTAGATTTGTCTGGCTCTTACGACATTTTGTCATAAATAATTCACCTTTCGATTTACATTAGTCTGCAAGCTTGTTTCTATAGAAAATTGCAGCTACACGTTTTGCCATTTTTTTAGACAAACTAGTGTGGTAACTTCACACTTTTTCACTCTTTTTCCTTTTCTTCTGTCAGAATGTTCAGGCAGCAGTGCTACACTGAGCTTGCACAGCCCTGAGAAGGGCGGAAAGTACTAGCCGTTCAGAACTGTGGTTTTACCATGTATGTCTTCATGCATTCACCGAGCAGCACGTTTACTGAATTCCTACCAAACATCAGATACACTGCACTGGAGATACACAATTCTTGAGTGACGTGTTTTGGAATAACCGATAAGTAAATAAGCTACTTCCAGGTGTTGTAACAGAGATAAGCATAGAGTGCCATATGGAAAGGACAACCAACCCAAACTACAGATAGGGGACTGCAAGGAAGCCTTCCTGGTGGAAGTGATATGGGCTAAGTTTCAGGTTAGCTGTGCTGGGCAAAAAAGGTGGAAGGGCATCGCAGTTGGAGTGACCTACCTGCACAAATGCACAGGCCGGCCATTGTAAAGCCTCTCAGCAGCTGCTGCTGGCTCATCATGGCAGCGGGGCAGCAGGAAGATCGAAGGCTAGAAAAGTTGGCTGTTGTTATTACTAAACCGTAGTAATAAACCAGCATAAAAGCTTCTTTTGGTAATAGAGCCAAATTAAATTCAAATTTTAATGCTTCCAACAAGTTGCTTTTGGGACTTGATAGACTAATTCTGAAGTTCATCTAGAATAGCAAATGTACATGAATAGAAGAGTCAAGAAACTTTTGAAAAAGCTTAATGAGCTGTCACCTGGAGCTGTGATCCTATAGTAATTTCAACAGTGTGTTTCTAGGGCAGGAGTAAACACACAGATCCATGAACTACGATATAGAGAGAGCAGGGGGAAAAGTAGATGTATACACAGA
Source organism: Cebus imitator (assembly GCF_001604975.1). Taxonomy (NCBI): domain Eukaryota; kingdom Metazoa; phylum Chordata; class Mammalia; order Primates; family Cebidae; genus Cebus; species Cebus imitator. The sequence continues at coordinate 5,191,993 of NW_016107351.1, read as the reverse complement.
GACTTGGGTTATCATGGATATGGCATTGCAGATCACTGAGAAAATAGTGATTCAGATCAATATCGAGTGCTAGAAAGCCATATGCAAGACAAATATAAGAAGTACAGAAAGATGATGTAAGAGAATATTTTCTAAATCTTGGGATAAAATTTTAATCATAAGCCATGAAAAGAAAGACTGACAAATTTGAGTGTGTAAAAATATAAAATTTTTGAACAAGAATATGAATAAAATCCAAGAGGATATATTTACAGTATAAATAGCAAGAGTTAAATATCTCAAAAATACCAAGCTTTCCTACAAATCAAAAGAAAAACAGTCCAACAGAAAAATGGGCAAAGAATGTGAACAGGCAGATCATAGAACTACCATAAATGGGTCCTAAGTATGTTGAAAGTATTTCCTTGTAATCAGGGAAGAGATAAATGGAAACAACATTGATAGAGCACTTTTCACTTACCAAATTGTCAAAACTTTAGATCTTGTTAATATCCCTCTATTATAATAACAACTGTACTATTGATTGAGTGCTTACCATTTACAAGATCCAATTGCTTTACACATATTAACTTATTTAATCTTCTCAAGACCCTATAACCACCGCAGGCGATCGTCGAGAGTGTGGGAAAGGGCGGCACTGGTGTGCTCTTGGTCGGAATGTAAGTAGGCATTTGGCAGGATTTATCAAAATGTTGGGTGATATGACCTAGCTGTTCAGACATAGGAATCCATCCTGCAGACACCTAGAGCACAGCTCTTTACTGACAACTGAATGCTCTGCGGTTGTTCTCTCCCCAGTGGCATGAACTAATGACAGGCAAGTTGGGACGTGTCAAGAGACAGTAGGGACCAAAACAGAATTGACTGTTCTTTACAGAACAGGCTCAGGTGTAGATAGAGTTAATCTTCCAGTGAGCAGCAGTCTCACTTTATGTGACAATAAAGAGTGGCCTGTGTTCAAGAACCAGTTGAACTTTTGCTAGGTCACAGGTCTCCACAGGACAGCAATTTCAAATCTTGCTCCCCAACTCCCTACCTCTTATCAGGTCAGCCATCCCCTCTGTTCTCTGTGTCAGCTTCTTGCCGCCACCCATATTAGCCAGGCATTGGGCAGAAGCTTTATTGGTTTTGTATCATTATTGATGTCAACAAGTATCCCATTTTAGAAGGTAACCAAAACTTCTAATACTTACATACAGAAATAAGTCCTAGATAGTTTTAGTGTTCGATAATACTGATGTTGAAGTGAGATTCAGTCAAATGAAAACAATTTTGTGATGGGCTGACAATTCTGAACGGAGCTTTTCAGCGTCCTACTGACCCTCCTACCAGAGGGTAATGCTGTGGCTGTTCTCAGGAAGCATCCTGTGGCTGCCATCCCTCGTGGGAAAAATGGGCTCTCACACGAGGGCGTCCAGAGCAGACAGGGCAATAAAGGCCTGGAAATGCCCGCTAGGGAATGGCACAGGGAAGCCTCCAGCAAGCCCTAGAGGAGGAGGGCTTGTGTGCATTTCAGCTGTCAAAGGGCTGGCCTGAGAGCCCACTGCCCCTGGGCAGCCCCAGAGGACAGAGATAGAATAAGAGTGGTGGAAATGCAGGGTGATGGGCAGGGTCTTCAGCTTTCTGGAAGAACTTTTATTCCTTTCCCCTTAACTGGCAGGAGCCAAAGAGAGACAGTCAGTTTTTGCCAGTAGTGGAAGGGCTTCTGTGAGGCAGTCAGGCCAGGGTGCCTCCAGCCCAGGTTCCAGGTTCTCTTTAGATAAAGACTGTTACCAGCAAATGAAACATTGGCGTTCTCATAGAATAATACAGGGAAAAGTGGATTTGTAAATTCATGTATGTATTTGGAGGGGAGTTCATTTAGCCAAGTGGCAACAGATTTTTTTTTTTTTTTTTTTTTTTTTTTTNTTTTTAAAGACGGAGTCTTGCTCTGTCTCCCAGGTTGGAGTGCAGTGGTGCAATCTCGCCAGCTCTCTGCAACCTCTGCCTCCCAGGTTCAAGCGATTCTCCTGCCTCAGCTTCCTGAGTAGCTGGGATTACAGGTGCCTGCCACCATGCTCGGCTAATTTTTGTATTTTTAGTGGAGATGGGGTTTCACCATGTTGGTCAGGCTTATCTCAAACTCCTGACCTCATGATCTGCCCACCTCAGCCTCCCAAAGTGCTGGGATTACAGGCGTGAGCCACCAGGCCTGGCCGTGGCAACAGATCTTAACTGGGAAGATGAGTAAGTACAGTGATTTCCAGAGATTCCAAAGGATGCCACTTGATACCATGTCGTGTTCAGTGCAGATTATGTTTTTGCAAGTCTGCAGGATAACTCCAGCTTGAAACACTTGAGAGCTTTTATCTTTAAAAAATAATAATAACTTCTTGTGCCAAAAGCAGAACAATGTATTGTTTTGGTGGCTGCTTTGAACATTTATAAACAGAGGCTTTGATTAATATACAGCAGTGTTTGCTACTTAGATCTTTTTTAGATAGAGGCAGGAAAGTAATTAAGAAGCTGGACACTTGCCAGTTTACATATGGGGCTCATTTCGAATATTACAGCTAGTGTTGGGATGCCAAATGTTTAGGAGTTGTTTAGGGAAAAAAAGAAAGAAGCAGCGGAAAACAAAGGCAGGATGAGAGAACAGCAATTTATTTGCTTGCAGCCAATAGGCAAAATGCCATTATTCTTTTGGCTGACTTTGAAAAAAAACAGAAGAAAAGTGGCTGTGATGCTAATTGTAACTGGGTCCTGAAGTGAAAATGTTTGTGACAATTGAAAGAATTTAAAGAGGAAGGAAGATCGGTTTAGTGTCAGCTGCAATTAAAGAATCAAAGCTGTAAAATCCCATCCGTCCATGCCTCCACCCCTAGTTGAAGGGGATGATTCGGATGCCTCCTGGTGTAGAAAGGGCATTGCCCAGCCTTGCCCAGCTCGCGGCTGCAAGCGCCCGCGGGTGGCCCCGACACAGGCTGGCCCAGGGATCTTCCTGGCAGCTCCCTGGCAGCTCTACAGGAGGCGGCTCTCGCTGTACCCAGCCGACATGTTGTAGCGAGAGCCCAGGCGAGCCTAGATGCAGGCATAGAGGCAGCTGTGCACGCGAGGTGGTGTCTCCTAGGAGGGTTGGGCGGCACCGTCTGCAGGTATTTCCTCACCCGTCAGCCCCTCGTAGAGCAGGAGAAATGGAACAAACACGAAACAAATAGTGGCTGCTTCTCGCGAGTCCGTGTGTGACATAACATTCCAGCGTGTGAGTGGTAGCTCCGCGTCCCTAGCTCTTGGCTGCAATTCAGGTTGGATAAAATGGCGTCTTGGAAAAGAGCTGCCTGCTAAAGATGTACTATACTGAGCAGAGACTTGCCCATGGCTTTACCTACTGTGATTTCTCTCTGCTTGGTTGGCACAGGCAGCCCCTCCCAAATTAGGAAGCAAGCTCCTTTTGCCCCCTGTTTCCTTTATTTAATAGACTCTTAACCTTCAGGAAGCAATCTCATTTTACTGCCGTTTTGAAGAAAAACACAAGGCAAAAGCTTATTCTTTTGGACACTTTTCATGTTTCCAATAAATCTTGTACTCTGTTCTGCATTTCATAATTCCTTGTATTTATAGTAGTTGACAGATGAAATGTTTGGGAGTCTGTCCAGCAATGGAATTTTGAATTCAAAGTACTTTCTCCCTGAGATCTTTACTCCCAGTGAATGCAGTAGAGGGGGAGGCATCTTTGGTTTTCAAAAGCTGAAAGCAGTTGTAGCATTTATCCTAGCCCTGAAAACGAAGCAGCGAAGGATTTCGTATCTGTAAGCCTTAGTAAACATATTGTCAACTGTTGAAAGCATTGAGAATTCGTTTTTATAATATATATTGTATTGTTTCAGTTAAAAGGACTGATGATAAAGAATGAACGGATTTACTCTTTGTCAGTGTCAGGACCAGTTAAGTGTTCTGCACACCTCTGAGTAAATCTTGTCCACACTTTCCTATCTGATTAATCTGATACCCAATTAAAATTTTGCTTTCTGTAGCTTTTGGAAGCTCTTCCTTAAATACTTTTCTGGGAAAATTTTATCTTTATGTGGTGACATTTTGAAATTTAAAGACAAAGGAAAGCTGCTCTCTTTCAACCATGCTATTATGTAATCCTTTTTAATTTAATCACTTAAGACAGTTATGTTGCTTAGATTTTTATAGACACCTATTTATAGGCTGTGTAAACCACTTAAAACAGCAGAAGAAAATAGAATTTAACATTATACAGGAGCTTCCATTCTTTTTTCTTTTTAAGGCTTTTTTTAGGGGAAAAATTATTTGATAATAGAATGGTGTGGTGGGAAAAATACTAGATTGTATTCTGAAAACCCAGATTTCAGTTCATTCCTTACTGCTTATGAGTTACAAACCCTGGCCACTTCCCCTGGCCTCTCTCAGCCTGTTTCTTCATCTGTAAAACTGACATTGTTTGTAAGGTTCAGTTAAGCCAATATGTATGGAAATAATTCAGACTCCAAAATGGTATAAGGTATATGATGTCTTATAAATGTGAGGACTTTCATTTGTAAACTCTCTTCAGACTTGCTGTGTTCAGGTGTGTGGATTTTAGCCTTTGAAAGCTCATGTGCTGAACAGAAGAGTCTTGAATACCTGTAAGAGAATTTAATCTTCGTTCATTTCAGAATTTTTATTCATTTCAAGATGGCTGCTCATAAAAGTCAGTCGTTTCATAACTTTTTTAAACCAAGTTTAATCTTTTAGACTACATTTTCATTTTGGGAAGAAATCCTAGTATTCTGATTAAAAGAATATGTGGATGATGGTGATGGTGATGGTGATGACGGTGGTGGTGGTGGTGGTGGTGGAGAGGAGGAAGAGGAGACATTCAGAGACTTGATAGAACTAAAAGCGTATTTCAATTAGCTCAGTATGCAATACAGTCCCTGGCTTGGGGGGTTTGTACTTATGATTTTCAGAGAGATCCCTAAGCCTACCCTTCAAAAGAGAGCTTGTAAGTGGTAGGTACTTTTTTTCCCCCCCAAACCTGCATTGAATTTTCAATAAAATTAATTTTGGGGGAGCCAGGTCATTTGATGAGATGGAAAAACCAAGAAGTAAGGAGCAAGAGAGCAGCTAAAATACGAGAAAGAAAAAAGAGTAGCAGTATGTCTCATAATGGTAGCCAAACATGGAATGTCAGCAGCTGCAGCCTGAAGCTTCAGTGGGCTGGGCTGGGCGTACTCCCTGCTCCTCTCTCGCCAGCCACAAGGTGGCCCCGAGGCCACTGCTTATCCCAGGAGGCACAAGGCGGCTACAGAGGTAGGAGAAGAGAGACAGACGGTTGGTTGGTTTCTTCTTAAGTAAAATAGCATTGTTCCAAATTGACTTATATGGTAAAACTTATATATTTTATATATATTTTTTATTTTTGTGGGTACATAGAAGGTATATATAGGTATTTTTATGGGTTACAGGAGATAATTTTGATACAGGTATGCAATGTGTAATCATATCAGGGTAAATGGGGTATGCATCACCTCAAGCATTTATCCATTGTGTTACAAATAATTCCATTATACCCTTTTACATATTTTTAAATGTACAGTAAAATTATTTTTAGCTATAGTCAGCCTGTTACACTAGTAATTATTAGGTCTTATTCTTTCTGATTATTTTTTGTACCCATTAATCTCCACTTCTCTCCACCCCTCACTCCCTGACTATCCTTCCCAGCGTCTGGTAACTATCCTTCTACCCAATCTCCGTTTAGCTCCCACAAATAAGTGAGAACATGCAAAGCTTGTCTTCCTGTGCCTGCTTATTTTAATTAACATAATGACCTCCAGTTCCATCTCTGTTGTTGCAAATGACAGGATCTTATTCTTTTTATGGCTGAATAGTATTCCATTGTACCATGTTTTCTTTGTTCATCTGTTCATGGACACATAAGTTTTGTCCAAATCTTGGTTGTTGTGAGTAGTGCTGCAGCAAATGTCGAAGCTCTCTCTTCAGTGTACTGATTTCCTTTCTTTTGGGTGTATACCTAGGGGTGAGGTAGTATAACTTATTGCCAAAGGCAGCAATGTGTTTTTAACATAGATTCATGGTTTCAGTTGTAATTTTTTTCTGACTAAAAAATATTTTGAACTGCCAGTTCCTTTTGTACTAATTTTTCTGAGTGGATAACTCACAGTGTCTTTGCAAATAACTTCATTTGGGTTGGTTGCTAGTCAACATGGCAACCTAAGCTTAATCTTAACATTACCTTCAAGACTGAAAATTTAAGCATCATTTATATTACTAGAAAACTGCTTTCAAGTATTGATACAAATTATTAATTCATTCCTTCAGTGGATGCTTACTTACTGCTGCTTCTCTGTCAGATACTCTGCTGAACACTGGCAATAAAAAAAATAGGACCAAAATAGTCACCCCTTGGTGTTTACAGCCTAGAGGGAGAACCAGCCAGTCACATGATAACTCACACTAGGATGTGTGCTCCATGAGAGAAGGAAGTCGTTGGTCTTGTTATGGCTGAGTCCCTGGCACAGTAGCTGCACATAGGAGGCACTCAATCATAGTTACTGTGTCAATCAGGTTAGCAAGCTCTGGGCCCATGAGCCACATCTGGCCCATCACCTATTTTTGTAAATAAAGTTTTGTTGGCATATAGCCACACTCATTCTGGTTTTGTTCCATAGTGGCAGAACTGAGTAGCTGTGACAGAGACTATATGGGCCACAAAGCCTAAAGTAGTTTGGCTCTCAGGCCCTTGACAGAAATTGTTGGCCACCTGGTTGGTCTAAGTGACTTGAAAGGAAGACCGTTACAACGAATATATGAGCGAGGCCTAACTGGGGAACGAAAACTTCCCAAATTAAGTGTCCATGGATTTGAGATAGGAAAAAGAATAGACATTGAGCCCGGGCAGGGGATGGCACCTTTAACAGCCCTGTCTTTGGGAGGGCAGGACACAGATGGCACCCCAAGGAACTGGCTGGAGCACAGAGCAAGGGAAAGAATGATGTGAATGGCCTAAAAAGAGAACAGGCCATTGATGATTCACTGGGCATTCATTTGGAAAAGAGCACTATACACAGCGTTGAGCATGTTACTGGGGATGGGGCAATATGGGGCATGGGAAGAGACCTGTTGGAAAGTTATTTACAGTAATCCAGTCAAGACGTGAGGGTGCTTGGATAGGGACATTCAGAGGGAAGTTTTGTTTCTTGTGTTTTAATGGAAAACGTTCTAGAAATACCCAGTATGTAAACTCAACAGGCATGACTTCATCCTTATGGCATTCTGTGTGGCCATCTTTATGGCACTTCAGCTATTGCAGATGAATTTTGGCCTTTGTAGAACTGACTTTGCTTCCTGCCAGCATTGCCCCATTGGTGGTTACTTTGCTGTGGCATAGTTGAGATCTATACCTCAAGGGTATAGATCTGGGAATGTCGGAGTAGGAGGCGTTATCATTGTGGTGGAAGTGGTTCCCTCAGAAGACAGACATGCTTGTTCAAAGCAACGTGGTCTGTGCAAGTGCAGCTAATTGATGACTTTAGCTAGAACTCAGATTGTAGCACTATGTGTTTATGGTTTTGTTCGCCTAGGAAACATATATTGTTTGCCTATATGTGGCAAGCATTTTGAATGGAAAACAAAAGATATTTGCCATGCCCTCAAGAAACTCACCTTCAGAAATTAGACACTTAGGCTGAGGCAAGTGGATCATGAGGTCAGAAGTTCAAGACCACCCTGACCAACATGGTGAAACCCTGTCTCTACTAAAAATACAAAAAATTGGCCAGGTATGGTGGCATGTGCCTATAATCCCAGCTTCCTCAAGAGGCTGAAGCAGGAGAATCACTTGAACCCGTAAGGCAGAAGTTGTGGTGAGCAGAGATCATGCCATTGCACTCCAGCCTGGGTGACAGAGCAAGACTCCTTCTCAAAATGAAAAAAAAAGGGAGACAATTCAGGGAACAGATGGGTTTTTGTAAGACTTCTGTGCCACCTCATTTGTATCACATTTAAGCGTGAAAATTGAAAATTTTAAAAATATTTTTTAAATAGAAAGAATACAGAAAATAATATAACTGTATTCACAGTAGAGATTTAACATAATATGATGTCATATTTTCTTCAGAGCTCTCTATTTTAGAAATGTTATGGGTGTCCCCATCCTACCCGCAGAGGGAACCACAGTTCACAAATTGTTGTGTTATGTCACTTTCATCTAGAGTGTGACATTAAAGTGCATTTCTTGATTGCTAATAAGGTTGATTGTTGTTTCATATATGTTAATGGCTATATGAGTTTTCTCTTTTCTAAATTGCCTGTTCCTATCCTTTCCCCATTTCTGGTTGGGTTCTTGGCCTTTTTCTTACTGATTTTTAGGATTTTTTTTTTTCTTTTGAGATGGAGTCTCGTTCTGTTGCCTAGGCTGGAGTGCAGTGGAGCGATCACAGCTCACTGCAACCTCTGCCCCCCGGGTTCAAGTGATTCTTCTGCCTCGGCCTCCCGAGTAGCTGGGATTACAGGCACACGCCACCATGCCTGGCTAATTTTTGTATTTTTTGTGCTATATAAAGAAAAAGAAAAATGAAATAAATAACTGTCAGGCTCAGTCTCTTTTTCTTTTTCTTTTTTTTTTTTTTTTTTTTGAGGTGGAGTTTTGCTCTGTCACCTAAGCTGGAGTGCAGTGGCGTGATCTCACCTCACTGCAATCTCTAGCTCCCGGATTCAAGTGATTCTCCTGCCTCAGCCTCCTGAGTAGCTGGGGTTACTGGCATGCACCACCACACCCAGCTAATTTTTGTATTTTTAGTCGAGACAGGGTTTCACCATGTTGGCCAGGCTGGTCTCAAACTCCTGACCTCCAGAGACCCACCCCTCGGCCTCCCAAAGTGCTGGGATTACAGGCGAGAGCCACAACACCCAGCCAGGAATTCTTTAATCTGATAACCATACATTATCTGTTGTATCTTCTCCCTGCCTGTGGCTTGTTTTTCTAGTTTCCATTATGTGTTATCTTTTGTTATATAGATGTTTTTATTGTTAGCATAGTTGAATTTATCACCTGTTTATGTCTTATGTATTTCATGTCTTTTATAAGAAGATACAATGTCCAAGATTATAGAGATGATCTCCTATATTTCCTTAATAAGCTTTAAGAAGTTTCGCTTTTCCTAATTAGGTCTTTATCTAGAATGTGTTTTTGTATATCATATAAGGGATCTACTTTCATTTCATGTGGCTAGATTGTTGTCCCACAGCATTTATTAGCCACCAGCTTGTAATGCTCTGCTTTTTTCAAACCTGTCATATAACTGAGTGTGAACCTGTCAAACTAGGGGCTGCGCAATCCTCAAGTCCTCAAAGCAGACCATTAACAAAGGGCAGATTCTTTCACAATGTGACTATTGTGGAATGGAACCAACAATACTGTGTATTCAAATGGCACCTCACATATGGAAAAGAATACATTGGTCAGCCAGGTTGTTAACCTCCTGCTTTCTGGGTGTGGGTTGCAGTGAGTGCTGTCCTAGTCAGGAGGCAGTCTGCCTTATGGCACAACCTGTCCCTGAGGGAAGCCAAACACATGGTAAAATGAAATGTGGCAATATTTGCTGGCAACAAGCCATAATCTTAGTGTGTTAACTTCATCTTATTTTCTGTGTTAAATGAGGAATGGCTCATTTATCTCTTTAGTTATTATGTTAGTTTTTAAAGTATGTTGGAAACCAGATTGTCCAACCCCTATTGGTTATAGAGCCAACCCCTAATATTTGGCAGTGAGAAGAACCTAGTCATTTTGTAACAGTTTCAATATTTAAAGTTTTCTGTTGGTCGGGCACAATAGCTCACGCCTGTAATCCCAGCTGGGAGGCCGAGGCAGGCGGATCACCTGAGCTCAGGAGTTCCAGACCAGCCTGCCCAACATGGTGAAACCCCGTCTCTACTAAAAATACAAAAAATTAACCAGGTGTGGTGGCACACACCTGTAATCCCAGCTACTCTGGAGGCTGAGGCAGGAGAATCTCTTGAACCCAGGAGGTAGAGGTTGTAGTGAGCGGAGATTAGGCCACTGCACCCCAGCCTAGGCAACAGAGCAAGACTCTGTCTCAAAAAAAAAAAAATTCTGTTGCCTGTCTTCATTTTCCTTTGTAGTTTTCACCTGGAATTATGTACCTACCTTGAAATCACCTACAGCATCATTCTAAAATCATTACATTGCTCTTAAGTCAGGCAATAAAAATCTCTCTTAATGTCGATATTAGCTTTAGTATGGTCTTTCTAATGATAATGATAATTTTTTACATGTATACTTTTTTTCCTTTAGCTCTATCAAACTTTAAAAGAGAATTTATTTGGCAAATTCATGTTCTAACTGTCCATAATATTTTTCTTGTTAAAATAAATTTGAAGAGAACATAATTAAAATATGCTAAAAGATAAGAAAATGTTTTATTGCAATTTAATTGTATATTACAATAAAATAGTATTTAAAGAAACTCACCTGAGATTTCTAAATTATATATGTGAGTTGTTTGTTTAGGTTAAATTTTTTTAACATTTCTTTTACTTTATTTTTGATTGATAGATACTTTAAAAGTCTGCTGAAAAGTTGATTGGAATATAAGTTTGATTGCAATGTTGGAAATACTTAAATAATTATTAAAGTCATAAGAAATAATATTGCAGATCCCAAACAGTGGATTCTTTAAAAGGACCCAAAGAGTTATACAAATACTATAAAAAGATAGCATATAAAGTTATTCTAGGGATCTCCAATGAAAAGTCTCTAAAGAAATAGAAAACAAGGAGAGAGGGAATCCTTGGAGACCCAAAAGATACCACCTGTAGGGCTGAGATTCTTTTTCTTCTTTTTTTTTTAGCCATGTCCTTGAGTTGCAGATTTTTTAAATTAATGCGCAGGAGACTGATAAACTAAATTGCAGATAAGATCAGATAAAGTAGCATAAACCTAATTAAACATTTCTAATCCTTAGTATTCTTGATAAGCATAAGATAGCATTGTCTCATATGTCTTATCTCCCTCTCCTTCCGTCACCACTTCCCCCACCCCAAATATTGGTTCTGTTATGATCTCTGCAGTGCAATTTACAATTTGTTTCTGCTGAAAGCCATGTTCTGCCTCTATATAATACTGTAATTAGAGGTCTTAAAGAGAACTACAAGTTTTGTTCACAACTCCATATGAACTTACTGTCATTGCCAGCGTTTCGCAGTTTTTATGTTTATAGGAGTTGCAAAGTCACGTGTCTTTCAGAGCTGCCTTTCCTACAGATGCTTTCAGAGATCCTTATGTGCTAATGTGCATTGTGAGTATTCTCCAAGGGTAATAATAGTATGGTGTAGTGGTAGGAATTGATATAATTTTAGAAACATTAACGCTTTTTAAAATGGAAGAAGACAAATAGCTTTTTTCTTTAAGTCATTTTTTAGTGTTTGTCATTCAGATTTGAAGACTTGAAATAAAGAGCTTCCCCAAAGACTAGTTAACAGTTGATTCATTGACAAATGGGTAGAAAATCTAATTTTGAATTTTGTTTCATCTTTTTCAGATCTCAGTCATAGTGGATTGGCAGATCATTATGAAAATTCCCACTGGGGACAGCAGCCTGCTTACAGAAGTGAAGCCCACTGCAGCTGGGATAAAGTGATAATAGATAGGACAGACAAGGAGGCGTGGCCTTCCATCACAGGAACAGAGACTGAATCTGCCTCAGAATGTACTACAGACACTGACTCTGCCTCCAACTGTGGCTCAGAGAACAGTAGCATGGCTACAGGGAGTGCCCAGGGCAACTTCACTGGACATACCAAGAAGACAAATGGCAATAATGGCACCAATGGCGCACTCGTCCAAAGCCCTTCTAATCAGAGTGCCCTTGGAGCAGGAGGAGCGAACAGTAATGGAAGTGCAGCCAGAGTGTGGGGTGTAGCCACAGGCTCCAGCTCTGGCCTGGCTCACTGCTCTGTCAGTGGTGGGGATGGAAAAATGGACACCATGATTGGAGACGGGAGAAGTCAGAATTGCTGGGGTGCTTCCAACTCCAATGCTGGCATTAATCTGAACCTTAATCCTAATGCCAACCCAGCTGCCTGGCCTGTACTTGGACATGAAGGAACCGTGGCGACAGGCAGCCCTTCCAGTATTTGCAGTCCAGTCAGTGCCATAGGTCAAAATATGGGCAACCAGAACGGGAACCCAACAGGCACTTTAGGTGCTTGGGGAAACTTGCTGCCGCAAGAGAGCACAGAACCACAAACGTCCACTTCTCAGAATGTGTCTTTCAGCGTACAACCTCAGAACCTTAACACTGATGGACCAAATAACACTAACCCCATGAACTCTTCACCCAACCCTATCAATGCAATGCAGACAAATGGACTGCCAAACTGGGGCATGGCTGTTGGTATGGGGGCCATCATCCCACCCCACCTGCAAGGCCTTCCTGGTGCTAATGGATCATCAGTTTCTCAAGTCAGTGGGGGCAGTGCTGAAGGAATAAGCAATTCTGTGTGGGGATTGTCCCCAGGTAACCCTGCCACAGGAAATGGCAATTCTGGGTTCAGTCAGGGGAATGGAGACACTGTGAACTCAGCATTAAGTGCTAAACAAAATGGATCCAGCAGTGCTGTGCAAAAGGAAGGAAATGGAGGAAATGCTTGGGATTCAGGACCTCCTGCTGGTCCTGGAATACTTGCTTGGGGAAGGGGCAGTGGCAACAATGGCGTTGGTAATATCCATTCAGGAGCTTGGGGCCACCCCAGCCGAAGCACCTCTAATGGTGTGAATGGAGAATGGGGAAAGCCCCCAAACCAGCATTCCAATAGTGACATCAATGGGAAAGGATCAACAGGGTGGGAAAGTCCTAGTGTCAGCAGCCAGAACCCTTCTGTGCAGCCTAGCGGTGAACACATGAACTCCTGGGCCAAAGCTGCATCTTCCGGAACTACAGCAAGTGAAGGAAGTAGTGATGGTTCTGGCAACCACAATGAAGGAAGCACTGGGAGGGAAGGAACAGGAGAAGGCCGAAGGCGAGATAAAGGGATTATAGACCAAGGGCATATCCAGTTGCCAAGGAATGATCTTGACCCAAGAGTTCTGTCTAATACTGGTTGGGGACAGACTCCTGTAAAGCAAAACACTGCCTGGGAATTTGAAGAATCCCCTAGGCCTGAAAGGAAAAATGACAATGGGACAGAGGCCTGGGGTTGTGCAGCTACTCAGCCTTCAAACTCAGGGGGGAAGAACGATGGGTCCATCATGAACAGTACAAATACCTCTTCAGTATCTGGGTGGGTCAATGCGCCACCTGCCGCTGTGCCAGCAAACACAGGTTGGGGAGACGGCAACAACAAAGCGCCAAGTGGCCCAGGGGTTTGGGGGGACTCGATAAGCTCTACTGCTGTTAGTACTGCTGCTGCTGCTAAGAGTGGCCATGCCTGGAGTGGGGCTGTAAATCAGGAGGACAAGTCACCCACCTGGGGCGAGCCTCCAAAGCCCAAATCCCAACACTGGGGAGATGGACAAAGATCAAATCCAGCCTGGAGTGCAGGAGGGGGAGACTGGGCAGATTCATCGTCTGTCCTGGCACACTTGGGGGATGGGAAAAAGAATGGATCTGGATGGGATGCTGATAGTAATAGATCAGGGTCTGGTTGGAATGACACCACGAGATCTGGGACCAGCGGCTGGGGCAGCAGCACAAATACAAAGGTCAATCCAGGTACAAACTGGGGGGAGACTTTAAAACCTGGCCCCCAACAAAACTGGGCTAATAAACCCCAAGACAACAATGTGAGTAACTGGGGAGGAGCTGCTTCTGTGAAACAGACAGGAACAGGGTGGATCGGGGGGCCAGTACCAGTCAAACAGAAGGACAGCAGCGAGGCAACTGGCTGGGAAGAACCCTCTCCACCATCCATTCGCCGCAAAATGGAAATTGATGATGGTACCTCAGCTTGGGGGGACCCAAGCAACTATAACAATAAAACTGTAAACATGTGGGATAGAAACAACCCGGTCATCCAGAGCAGTACCACGACCAATACCACCACCACCACCACTACCACGAGCAACACCACACACAGGGTGGAGACGCCACCACCGCACCAGGCCAGTACTCAGCTGAATCGATCACCATTGCTCGGTCCAGGTATGAAAGGTATTGAATATTTCTTTATGAGTAAAAAAATAGCGTATTCTCATTATATATTCATGAATACTCTCAAATAGTGTTTTTATAGCAAATAACATTAAAATAATTTAAGTTCCCTATCACCCTACAATATTTAAAGAGTATCCAGTGAGAGCAAGCAAAGCAGCATCCTCTGGTGGTTTTCTATCCAAGAAAAAAATATATTAAGCATATTTAGTAGGACATCAAATGAATGTTGTGGTGGTGGTGGTGGTGGTGGTGGTGGTGGCCTGGGGTGGAGACGGAGATGGATTTGAAAGCAATGGCAGTGCATGACCGCAAGATTTCGTAACCATTTGGATGCAGGAGCAAAGAAGAAGATGAGACAGACACAGTTCAGAGCTGGGGCAAGCTGGCAGATGACTGTGCCAATTCACCGACATGCCCATGAGCACAGCAGTAGGCACAGACCCTGATGTGTCCAGTGGAGATGATAAAAAGTGCCAGATATGGAAGACCAGTTCTCAGCCAGAGGGTCAAAGTCCAGAGTAGAGAGATTTAAGGTGACAGAGTCATGAGCATGTTTCAAAGCTGTTAGAAAGGAACAAGTAAAGATGAGAATAAGAGGGAGGAGATCCCCGCGTCCAGTAGGACAAGGGCACTTCATCCATCTTGTGAAGCAAGGAGCTGGAAAGAGTGCTGCACAGGTGGGCCAGGCTGTCATGGCCAGAGGGTCAAGGCCACCTTCTGGGGTTCTTTTCTCTCTGGGAGTGTGATGGATACCAGCGCAGAGGGGAAGAGGGCTGGCTAGGAATAGCAGCATGAGCAGAGGGGGAGCATGCATTAGCCCATGTAGAGAACAGGAACAGAGAACTGACTGGGGCCCTTGGAGGGTTCCTGGGCAATGTCAGGGCCCAGAGATCACCATACACAGTGAATTTATTAGGGCCTGCCATGTGCTGAGCTGTGCTGTAGTAGCTGGGGAAACTGCAAGGAGTAAAACAGTCAAAACCCTGCCATGGTAGGGTGTAGATCTAGTAAGGGAAGCAAACAGCAGTGAATTAAAGTATATACTTAGTATCAGGCGGTGATGGTGCAAGGGAGGAAACAGCCCAGGAGGTCTGCACGCTGGGGACCAGTGGAGTTGAGGGGTCACCATCTTGTGTAGGGGAGCCTGGGCATTTGAGTACCTTTTTGGTATTGATCATAAGCATTCAACAGGAGAATGTCCTACTTGCTGTATTAATTCAAATATGACTGCCCTATAGGACCTCCCCTGGCCCACCAGCTGGGCCCTCTAGCCTCCTCGTAGACTTCTGGTGGTTCACTTGTACCTCTCTGAGGCTGCCTCATCAGGAGTCCTTTATGGATCTCAAGACAGTTTTAGCCTCCATCTAACACGTCAGTGTCACTAAACCGGACATCAAAAACTGGTGGTCCGTGGGCTGCACCTAGTCCCACAAATGTGCCTTTTCGGCCTACATTTATTCTGTGAATCGGCATTTTTTAATGCAAAGGTTTTATATTAAATTCCAGATTTCTGGCTTCCTTTGGAAACCTGAAAAGTCTGACACATTGGATTCACATGGCAGCAGTCAGTCAGAGCCTCTGCCCTCATAAGGGCCTGTGTGTTCTCTCCATGAGGCCACACTCCGCACCGCCCCTGACGGTTCCCAGCACTGAGGTTTTTGATCAGTAGCCATTAAGCTTCATCAGGCTTGTGCTGCTGTTCTTACACTGGGCCTGTTTACGTTAACTGGCTGGTTCCTTGGGGTACTTGAATTTGCAATTCCAATTTTTTACCAGCATATGACTAACATTTCTAGGCCCTTACATTTTATAAAGTACTTGGGGCAATAAGGAGAAGCAGGAAGAAGGAAAATGAAGGGATTTGAAAAATAAGATTATTCCTAAGTAAGGAATAGTCTAGTGGGACAGACCAGTAATACCAAATTTAATAGGCTTTAATTAGCATTATAGTAAAGGTATGCAGCAAAGTGATCTGAGAGCCTCCGCCTATAATTCCAGTTACTTGGGAGGCTGAGGTGGGAGGATGGCTTGTGCCCAGGGGTTCAAAGGCTACCTGGGCAACATCGTAAGTCCCCATTTCTTTTAAAAAAAAAAAAAAAAAAAAAAAAAAAAAAAAAAAAAAAAAAAAAAAAAAAAAAAAAAAAAAAAAAAAAAAAAGGCTCCAAGAACAGAATTAATACGGTCAACATTGCTTAACAGTGCTAATACATTCTAAGAAGTGTGTCATCAGACAATTTCAGCATTGTGTTAACATTATAAAGTAGGGGTACACAAACATAGATGGTGTAGCCTCCTCACCTAGGCTATATGGTACAAATTGCTCTTGGGCTACAAACCTGCACAGCATATTTCTGAATACTGTAGGCAGTTGTAGCACGATGGTTAAGTATTTATGTATCTAAATATGAAAAGAGGGTATTAAAAATATGATATAAAAGATTAAAAATGGTGCACCTGTGTAGGGCACTTACCATGAGTGGATCTTGTAGGACTGGAAGTGGCTCTGGGTGAGTCAGTGAGTGAGTGACGGTGAGTGAGTGTGAAGGCCTAGGGTGTTACTGTGCACTGCTGTAGACTTTGTGAACACTGTGCGCTTAAGCCACGCTATACTTATTAAAAGATTAAAAGATACTTTTGCTTCAATAACACTTAGCTTAAAATACAAACACATTGTACAGCTATACAAAAGTATTTTTAATATACTTGTTCTGCGAGCTTTTTTTTTTTTTTAACTAAGACACACACACACACTAGCCTAAGCCTCCACAGGGTTGGGATCTTCACTGTCACTGTCGTCCACCTCCACACCTTGTCCCATTGGAGATGCAATAACAAGAAGTACAGTAAAGACATAAACCAGTAACAGTCTTTGGTTAGCATCATCAGTTGAGTGTGCTAGACCTTGCTGTGGCTGGCAGCACAGTAGGTTGTTTACACGAGCATCACCACAAACACCTGAGGAATGCATTGCACTACACTGTGATGGGTACAGCGTCACTAGGTGATGGGAATTTTTCAGCTCCATTATATATAATCTTAGGGGACGTTGTCATATACACAGTCAGTTGACGGAAATGTCATTATGCAGCCCATGACTATTTTTAAATGGCTAGCATGTTGCATCCACCCATAGTGAATAGTCCCATACTCTTCCTCCTAGGTCACAATTTGAGTGTCCTCTCCTGCTCAGAGACTCCTGGAAGAGCTCAAGCTAAGAGGGCCCTGTGCCTGGCACTGAAGTCTTGCAATAAGTGTGGTCCGGCCATGCTTGGCAGTCACGTGTGGAGCATTTTTATACGTCATCTTATTGAATTTTTACAGCTCCTTGGGCCTCATTTCACAAACGAGATCTAGAAGATTAAGTAACTCTCTGAGGGCACGTATGTGGAAGGGAGATGGTGAAGTCTCAGATATGTAATATATACCATGACCCGATTGCTGACATTTCTAAAATATTACATCCATGACACCCTACAGAGGCTAGAACCACATTATATTTGTTGGGAGATCTCTCTCCTTTGATATATTATCCTTAGAAACTTTTTCTTTTAGAAACAGAGCCTTGCTGTGTTGCCCAGGCTGACCAGGCTGGTCTCAAACTCCTGGCCTCAAGCCATTCTCTGACTTTGGCCTCCCAAAGTGTTGGGGTCACAGGTGTGAGCCATCATGCCTGGCCAGAAACTATCCTTTTTTTTTTTTTTTTTTTTTTTTTT